>NC_142438.1:60019848-60322878 GCF_059453495.1 Arachis ipaensis
AGATATCTGAGAGAACTTGATCCAATCTATGATCAAAGTTAACTCTCCTAGTGTAAGGATGAGGATCTCCTTGCATTAGAGATAAGTTGAACGTCAACCTCTGATGCACGAAAAACTTGTCTCTCAACAAATCTCACTTCGGCAAGTGTACCGAATTTGTCGTCAAGTAAAAACTCACAATAGAGTGAGGTCGAATCCCACAGGGATTGATTGATCAAGCAACTTTAATTAGAAGAATGTTCTAGTTGAGCGAATCCAGAATTTGGGTTGAGAGTTGCAGAAAATAAAAATGGCGGGAATGTAAATAACGGAAAAGTAAATGCTAGAATTAAAGGACTGGAAGTAAATGACTGAAAATAAATTGCAGAATTGTAAATGGGAATGGGGGATTTGCTCATAAAAGTAAATGGCCGAAATTAAAGAGAATGGGTAAGATCAGAGATGGGAAGTTCATTGGGCTTAGGAGATGTTGGAATTCTCCAGATCAAGTTCATTTTCATCTCTTCCTCAATCAATGCACTCATTGATCTCCTTGGCAATCTTAAGTGATTGAATTACAATTTCTTACAATTCAATCTCTCAAATCTTGATCAATAGCCAATTCCTTGGTCAATTGCTCATGAGAAGAGATGAAGTATGGTCACTGATTATACCACATGCATTTCCCAAATCAAGTATTGAGAGAGTTATAGTCACATACCCATCCAAACCCAATTTCGTCCAGCATGAGAAAGCATTTCTAGCTTGATCTCTTCATTCCTCTTTCAAGGTTCAAAAGAGATCCAAGTTTGAATAGCTTCTCTTCCAAGATAACTACTCAATTGGATGAAGATCGAAAGCTTTCAAGTAAAATCAAGAGGAAAGATAGAAGAAGAATAATGAAAATTAGTATTGATCCATCAAATTACAACAGAGCTCCCTAACCCAATGAAAGGGGTTTAGTTGTTCATAGCTCTTGAAAATGAAAACAAAGATGGAGAATACATCAGAAAACTAGAAACTGCAAAGAAAGTAAAATACAGGGAGTAGTTCTCCTTTTTCCCAGCCTCCAGAACTTCTTTTCAATTCAAAGCTACTCCTATATATACTACTCTTCTTAGCTTCTAGTGTGATTCTTCAAGTCTTGGGCCTTTGGATCTTGAGTTTGAAGCAGTTCCTTTCTTTATTTGGGCTTGGCTTTACTTGCAGAGAGAAAGTGCGAAGTGGGCGGAGACTTTAGTTCAGGACGTTAGGGGTGTTAATATTTAGTGAGAATATAAGTTCGAGAACGTTAGTGACACTTAACATTGTCACTAACGTTCCAATGCACCCCTTTTCCTCACGTTAAAACCCACGTTAACTAGGTTAACGTGGCTTTTAACGTTGCCTTGTTAACCTTCGAGAACGTTAGTGACACTCAACATTGTCACTAACGTTCCAGTGTGCCCCTTCTTGCTTCACGTTAAAGCCCACTTTTCAGAATGAACTGGCTGTGCTTCAGTGCTTGTCTCCTCCTTCAGTGTCTCCTTATCGTTTGTGCTTAGTTCCTTGTCCTCTCGATCTGTTTCTTGTGAGAGTTTGAAGACATTGAAGCTGAGTCGTTCATCATGGATTCTCAATATTAGCTCCCCTTTCTCTACATCGATAAGTGCTCTGGCCGTAGCTAGGAATGGTCTTCCCAATATGATTGGGTGAGTGTGAGTCTCTTCCATGTCCAGAATGACAAAGTCTGTTGGGAGAAAGTATTTCCCAACCTTTAGCAACACATTTTCTACCACTCCTATTACTTGCTTTTGAGTTTTGTCAGCCAGTCTGATGATTACATCTGTGGGCATTATCTCATTAATCTGAAGCCTCTTCACCAGGGATAAAGGTAGTAAGTTGATGCTGGCCCCCAAATCACATAGTGCTCTATCGAACATAGTTTCGCCTATGGCACAAGGGATGTGAAAACTCCCTGGGTCTCTTCTTTTCGTAGGCAACTCAGGTTGAATAAGGGCACTACATTCCTTGTTCATCACTATAGTCTGCCCTCCCTTGAGTGAGCTTTTCTTGGGAAGAAGTTCCTTCATATACTTGATGAATGCAGGCATTTGTTGAATTGCCTTGATGAATGGTATGTTCACATGCAGAGATGCAAACAAGTCTAGGAACCTTGAGTATATTCTTTTTCCCACAGCACCATTGAGCAGTTGAGGGAATGGTGCATAGAGCTTCAACAGCTCTTGTTGTGAGATTTCTGGTTCTTTGTGATCTCTATCCTCCTCCTTTGTTGAGTTGTTTTCAGGTTGTTTGCACATTTTGCCTTGCTTGTCTTCAATCTCTTGATCACTTGTAGTGACCATTTTGCAATTTTCCCATCTTACTTTCTTTGCTTCTCCCTTGGGGTTTTTCTCCGTGTCACTTGGGAAGCTATCAGTAGGTTTGGGAATCTTCTCAGCTAAATATCCCACCTGGAATTCCAGCTTCCTAATGGTCTCTCCCTGGTTCTTAATATTGGCTCGCACCTCCTCTTTGAACACCTTATTTTCTTGAATCTCTTGCCATATTCCTTCAAGTAAGGCTTCAATCTTAGAGAGTTTGTCATCAATTGATGAGTGATTCGGAGCAGATGTGCTATTTTGGTTTTGATAAGTGTGTGGAGATGTGTTGTTGTGGGGGTGTTGAGATGTCCTCTGGGTGAATTGCTGGTGAGCTGCATTGTTGTTGGAGTTGTAACGTCTCTGGTCTTGGTTTTGATCTTGCTCACTTCCCCACCCAATGTTTGGGTGGTTTCTCCATCTAGGGTTGTAAGTTTTGGAGTATGGATCATAGTTTTTCCTTGGTGAATTCCCAATGTAGTTGGCTTGCTCCTGACTCCCCTCTGCTTCTTCATTCACCCCTTCTTGGGTTGTTAATGAAGATGAGATTGCTGCTACTTGATTCCTCTCCATCTTCTTGGTGAGGTCAGCCAGCTGCTGGGTAATGAGCTTGTTTTGGGCCAACAGAGCATCTACATTGTTTAGCTCCATCACTCCTCTGGTGTTCCCTCTTTCGGAAGCATAGAAGTAATCGTTTTCTGCTACTATTTCAATAACATCTATGGCTTCCTCAATGGTCTTCTTCTTGTTCAAGGATCCTCCAGATGAATGATCAACGGCCTTCTTTGACTCATAAGAGAGCCCTTCATAGAAAATGTGCAGCTGGACCCATTCGTTGAACATGTCAGGTGGACACCTCCTTGTTAAGTCCTTGAACCTCTCCCATGCTTCATACAGAGTCTCACCATCTTGTTGCCTAAAAGTTTGAACCTCAGCTCTCAGCCTATTCATTTGTTGAGGAGGGTAAAATCTTGCTAAGAATTTGTTCACCACATCCTCCCAAATTGTCAAGCTCTCCCTTGGAAAAGATTCCAGCCACTTGGCTGCCTTGTCCCTGAGTGAGAAAGGAAATAAGAGCAGTCTATAGGCGTCAGGATGAACACCATTAGATTTCACTGTGTCACATATTCTCAGGAAGGTGATCAAATGTTGATTGGGATCTTCTTGAACACCTCCTCCAAACGAACAGTTGTTCTGAACAAGGGTGATGAGCTGTGGTTTAAGTTCAAAGTTGTTGGCATGGATTGTTGGCTTTTGGATGCTACTTCCACAATTACCTGGGTTTGGATTGATGTAAGAGCCCAAAACTCTTCTATCCTCCCCAGCATGATTTGCTCCACCTCCTCTGCCATGGTTGTGAGTCTCTTCTTCATGATGATTTTCCATGTTTTCTTCCATGTTTGGTTCAAAGTATTCCTCAAAGTGTTCCTCCTCTTCTTCAGCACCAACTACACGTTTTTCTTTTGCCTCCCTCCTTAGTCTAAGGAAGGTTCTCTCAGGTTCAGAATCAAAGGAAGTTGAAGCCCCGCTTCTTCTCCCTGTCATACAACCAACAAGTACAAGCAAAGAAAATAGGTGCAGACAGTATTTGTGTCAGAATTACTGTTAGTTGTGGGTGATGCAATATATCAAACAATTAGTGGGTTAGCAAACAGAATTGAAAATAACAAAGAAAAACAAAAGAGTAGAGGGGGAAGGGAAGAAGTTTAACTAAAACAAAAAGTAAATCACTCAAACAGAAAATGAAATTCACAAAATAAAAATGCTCAATCTAGTGATCTTCCAATTTAATCATTGTTGATGCACAATCAATCCCCGGCAACGGCGCCATAAACTTGATGCACGGAAAACTTGTCTCTCAACAAATCTCCCTTCGGCAAGTGTACCGAATTTGTCGTCAAGTAAAAACTCACAATAGAGTGAGGTCGAATCCCACAGGGATTGATTGATCAAGCAACTTTAATTAGAAGAATGTTCTAGTTGAGCGAATCCAGAATTTGGGTTGAGAGTTGCAGAAAATAAAAATGGCGGGAATGTAAATAACGGAAAAGTAAATGCTAGAATTAAAGGACTGGAAGTAAATGACTGAAAATAAATTGCAGAATTGTAAATGGGAATGGGGGATTTGCTCATAAAAGTAAATGGCCGAAATTAAAGAGAATGGGTAAGATCAGAGATGGGGAGTTCATTGGGCTTAGAAGATGTTGGAATTCTCCGGATCAAGTTCATTTTCATCTCTTCCTCAATCAATGCACTCATTGATCTCCTTGGCAATCTTAAGTGATTGAATTACAATTTTTTACAATACAATCTCTCAAATCTTGATCAATAGCCAATTCCTTGGTCAATTGCTCATGAGAAGAGATGAAGTATGGTCACTGATTATACCACATGCATTTCCCAAATCAAGTATTGAGAGAGTTATAGTCACATACCCATCCAAACCCAATTTCGTCCAGCATGAGAAAGCATTTCTAGCTTGATCTCTTCATTCCTCTTTCAAGGTTCAAAAGAGATCCAAGTTTGAATAGCTTCTCTTCCAAGATAACTACTCAATTGGATAAAGATTGAAAGCTTTCAAGTAAAATCAAGAGGAAAGATAGAAGAAGAATAATGAAAATTAATATTGATCCATCAAATTACAACAGAGCTCCCTAACCCAATGAAAGGGGTTTAGTTGTTCATAGCTCTTGAAAATGAAAACAAAGATGAAGAATACATCAGAAAACTAGAAATTGCAAAGAAAGTAAAATACAGAGAGTAGTTCTCCTTTTTCCCAGCCTCCAGAATTTCTTTTCAATTCAAAGCTACTCCTATATATACTACTCTTCTCAGCTTCTAGTGTGATTCTTCAAGTCTTGGGCCTTTAGATCTTGAGTTTGAAGCAGTTCCTTTCTTTATTTGGGCTTGGCTTTACTTGCAGAGAGAAAGTGCGAAGTGGGCGGAGACTTTAGTTCAGGACGTTAGGGGTGTTAATATTTAGTGAGAATATAAGTTCGGGAACGTTAGTGACACTTAACATTGTCACTAACGTTCCAATGCACCCCTTTTCCTCACGTTAAAACCCACGTTAACTAGGTTAACGTGGCTTTTAACGTTGCCTTGTTAACCTTCAAGAACGTTAGTGACACTCAACATTGTTACTAACGTTCCAGTGTGCCCCTTCTTGCTTCACGTTAAAGCCCACGTTAACTAGGTTAACGTGGCTTCTAACGTGGCCCTTGCCATCCTTCGAGAATGTTAGTGACATTCAACATTGTCACTAATATTCCAATGTGCCCCTAGGTCTCACCTTAGAGTCCATGGTAACTAGGTTAACGTGGCTTCTAACATGGCCATCTTTAGCCATCTCAACGTTAGTTACAATGTTGAGTGTCACTAACGTTGGCTCATCCTTCATTCCTCATCGTTAGCTTCCACGTTAACCAAGTTAACGTGCAAGTTAATGTGACTCTTGGGGGTTGTGTGGTTGCTTCAACGTTAGTGACAATGTTAAGTGTCACTAACGTTGTCGACAACTCTTCATCCCTTACGTTAGTTCCCACGTTAACCAAGTTAACGTGGGAGTTAACGTGGTACTTTGCATCATAGGCCAACGTTAGTGACAATGTTGGGTGTCACTAACGTTGGCTTCTCTTCCCCCCTTAACGTTAGAGGCCACATTAACCTACACGTTAACTAGGTTAACGTGGCTTCTAACGTGGCCATTTATGAGTAATTGCCAACGTTAGTGACAATGTTAAGTGTCACTAACGTTGGCTCAACTTCTCTTCTCCACGTTAGAGTTCACGTTAACTTAGTTAACATGACTCTCTAACGTGGGCATTGATGGCTTTTTGAGAGTGTTATTGGCAATCACTTTTCTCATTAACCTTGCAAGTTACCTCCCCTTTTCTTGCTTCCTTTTGGTCCTGAAATCAAGCAATAAAGTGCATCAAAGCTCTAGTCCAAGTCATGAGTAATGCAACATAATATTTGTCACTAAACTTATGCAAAATCCTCATGAAATTATGTAAAATGCACAATGTATGCTTGAATCAAGGCATAGGTGAATATCTATCCAAAACTAGCTTATTTCCTAAAGAAATGCATGAAACTAACCTAAAAACAATAAAGAAAAGGTCAGTGAAACTGGCCAAGATGCCCTGGCATCAACCTCACACTTTTCGGGCTGAAATCTAAGATTCTCTCTCGGACCATGGTGCTCCAATTCCTTGGATTTGGGTTCACACTAGTGTCATGGTTTTTAGTAACCCATGCATTAGCATAGAACTCTTGCACCATAAGAATCCCAACATCTTGAATGGGATGGTTAGGACTTCCCAACCTCTTCTCCGGATCTCTCTTCGAATTTTTGGATACTCATTCTTCTTGAGTCTGAAAGGGACCTCAGGGATAACTTTCTTCTTTGCCACTACTTCATAGAAATGGTCTTGATGAGCTCTGGTACTGAATCTTTCTATCTCCCAAGATTCAAAAGAGGTGGCTACTGCCTTTCTTTTCCTCTTTCTAGAGGGTTCTCCAACCATGCGTGCCATGAATGGTAATAGAAAGAGAAAAAAGCTATGCTTTTCCAACATCAAACTCAAAACTTTGCTCGTCCTCAAGCAAAAATAAGGAAAGAAGAAGAATGGAGTATAAGAAGAAGAAAATAGAAGGAGATAGAGGGAGAGAGAGGGCTCGGCCTTGTAAGTTTATGAGTGTATGAGAGGTGTGAGTATGAAGGGTTATGAAAATGGGTATTTATAGAGTGGGGTAGGTTAAGGTTCGGTCATGGGTGGGGTTTTGGATGGGAAATTTGATTTTGAATTGGGTGGGGATTGGTGGGAGTTATGATGGGTCTGGGAAAGTGAAATGGGTGTGATTGGACTAGGGTTTATAGGGAAGTGTGTATAGGGAAGTGTGAAAGTAGGTAGGTTAGGTGAAGATGTTATGGAACCCACTGGTCCTGAGAGGCTAGGGAATCCAGATTCCCTACTTCTCTGCACTGGCGTTTGAATGCCTAGGGGTTGCTCCCTGGCTAGCATTCAACGCCAGCAATGCTGCCCATGAGGGGCGTTGAACGCCCAGTAGGGATACCCTGGCTGGCGTTCAACCTCAATAACACTCTATCCAGAGTGTTCTGTTTTTTCTGCTTTAATATTTCTACTTCTGTTCTGACTGCCGCATATGATTATGAACCTAAAATATAAATCAAAGATAAATAAAATAAAATAAAATAAATTAAGGTTGGGTTGCATCCTAACAAGCGCTTCTTTAACGTCATTAGCTTGACGGTTAGCTCCTCACGGAGGTGAGTATAAGCTCAGATTTTTACCCCTTACAGTGAACTTTCTTCTTGTCCTCTCATGAATGAGATCCACATACTCTAGAGATAGGACACGACTCACTATTTGTGGTAAGACTGGATTCTTGGTGAATGCAACTCTCATGCCAGGTGAGAGGCCTTCAATTGGGACTTTCTTGTCTGTCCAGCCTTTAGGTAATTTCTTCTTAGTACCTTTGTGCTTAGAGCTTGTTGATGGCTGCCCAACACCAAACTTAAACTTGAAGTCTGGGGCTCTGTAATGCTCTGCACAGAAAGAGAGGGTTGGAACGCTAGGTATTGCACAGTTATATCTCTTTTATTTGAGGGAGAATTAGGATGAGGCATCTTGAACAAGATGTGATCCTCCCCTAGTTGTAGAGTCAGTTCTCCCTTAGCCACATCAATGATAGCATTCGCAGTGGCTAGGAAAGGTCTTCCAAGTATGATAGAGTCATCCTCATCCTCTCCTATGTCTAAGACTATAAAGTTTGTAGGGATGTAGTGGTTTTCGACTTTTACCAAGACATCCTCTACCAGGCCATATGGCCTCTTCATTGTCTTGTCTGCCATCTCTAATGAGATGTTTACAGCTTGTACCTCAAGGATTTCCAGCTTCTCCATTATAAAGAGTGGCATGAGATTTATACTTGACCCTAGGTCACACAGAGCCTTTTCAAAGGTCATGGTGCCTATGGTGCAAGGGATCAGAAAGCGTCTAGGATCTGGAAGCTTCTAAGGTAGCTTCTGCTGAACCAGTGGATGGAGTCCTTTGGAAAGCAGTGGAGGTTCTTCCTCCAGAGGCTTTGTACCAAATAACTTGGCATTCAGCTTCATTAGAGCTCTTAGGTACCGAGCAACTTGCTCTTCCCTAGTGTCTTTATCCTCATCAGAGGATGAGTAGTCATCAGAACTCATGCACTACAGAAGTACATGCAAAGGAACCTCAATGGTCTTTATGGTTTTCTTTGGTTCTGGAATAGAGGTTTCTTGAGTGGGACTTAAGCACTCAAAGGGTGTGCTTTTATTGGCATTCAACGCCAGCTCACATACCTCTTTGGGCGTTGAACGCCCTTGCTGTCCACCCTTAATGGCGTTAAACGCCAGTCTCTCTAGCATTCTAGGAGTTGAATGCCTAGAAGGGATATCCTTGCTGGCGTTCAATGCCAACTTTCCTGGGTTTATGGGTGTTGAACGCTCAGTGAAGGTTTCCTCACTGGTGTTCAGCGCCTAGTGCACGAATCCCCACACTTTCGTACAGTTGTACCAGCAAGTGCACTGGGTCATCCAAGTAATACCTGAGTGAGTCAGGGTCGATCCCACGAGGATTGTAGTTTGAAGCAAGCTATGGTTATCTTGCAGGTCTTAGTTAGGCAGATCAGAAGGTTGTTGGATTAAGTATGTGGAGTTGGATGAAGTATCATAAAACTGTGAAAGGAATAAGTGATAGGATTAGAGTTGAGAGTCAGAGTCGCTTTGTGAATGATCTTCTTCAATGGCAGGCTGTATGTGATTGACACTAGTTTGAGCAGCTGCGAATACTCCTCCAGATCTAAACCCCTGGTTTAGTGTGGATCCATCTCTACTTGAGGGTGAAGTTCCTGCAGTCCATTCTCCTTAATGATCATACTCAAAATGCCACAGACAAGGTCGGATCTTCCGAATCAGAGAATGCTGCATCTTTGGGTTCTAGCCTCTACCATAGAGACCCTAATCTCCCCAGAAATTGGTTGAACTGATGTCTCAAGAAGTCCCCAACGAAGTCGTGGATTAGCCGTCTGAGAGACGTATATTCAAGTTGGTGGTTCATCATTGTCCGATGAAAGACGAACACTGAACCCATGTAGAATGTGATAACCTTATGCTAGTTCAATGTATTCATATTGATGAAGAACGAATATACATCTTTGAGATAGAGCAAACACTGATCGAAGAAGAAACAGTAATACTTTTATTAATTCATAGGACTCAGCAGGGCTCCTCCCCTCAACCTAGGAGGTTTAGAAACTCATACCGAAAGTAAAAACAATGGAAAAACGAAAATATAGCAGAGTGGTATGTGCGATAAGTCTCGAATAACATGAATCTAATCCTTTAAATACTAAACAAATGAGTAGTAAGGGTAAAACAGTCTATATAGTGCTAAAATCCACTTCTGAGGCCCACTTGGTGAGTGTTTAGGCTGAGCTTTAATGAGATCCACGTGCTATGAGGCTCCTTTGGTGTTGAATGCCAGCTAGGGGGTCCTCTCTGGGCCTTTGGATGCTGGGCTCTGCTCTTTGGGCGTTGGACGCCTGGAAAAGGGCAGGAAGCTGGCGTTGGACACTAGTTCTGGGCCTTCTAATCCGAAGCAAAGTATAGACTATTATATATTGCTGGAAAGCTCTGGAAGTCAGATTTCCATATCCGTTGAGAGCGCTCCTTTTGGACTTCTGTAGCTCCAGAAAAGCACTTCCGAATGCAGGCAGGTCAGATCCGAACAGCTTCTGTAGTGCTTTCTTGTCTCTGAATCAGACTTCTGCTCCAGCTCCTCAATTTCAGCTAGAAAATACCTGAAATTTCCCAAAAACACAAAACTCATTGTAGAATCCAAAAATGTGAATTTAACACTAAAACCTATAAAAACTTAATAAAAACTAAATAAAAACTACTAAAAACTATGTGAAAGTGATGCCAAAAAGCATATAAAATATCCGCTCATTACAACACCAAACTTAAACTGTTGTTTGTCCCCAAGAAACTAAAAACACAGTAGGATAGAAAAGAAAATTAAGATACAATAAATTTCTAAGTTTCAAATGAAGCTTAGTTAAAATTAGATGAGCGGGACTTAGTAGCTTTTTGCTTCTGAATAGTTTCGGTATCTCACTATCCATTGAAACCCAGAGATGTTGGCATCTTTACGAACTCAGAATCTAGATGATATTATTGACTATCTTATTTAAGCTTATTTTGATTCTTGAACATAGCTTTCTGAGTCTTGGCCATGACCCTAAGCACTCTGTTTTCCAGTATTACCACCGGATACATTCATGCCACAGACACTTTACCTGGGTGAACCTTTTCAGATTGTAACTCAGCGTTGCTAGAGTCCCCAGATAGAGGTGTCCAGAGTTCTTAAGCACACTCTTTTTTCTTTGGACCACGACTTTAACCGCTCAGTCTCAAACTTTTCACTTGACACCTTCACGCCACAAGCACATGGTTAGGGACAGCTTGGTTTAGCTTCTTAGGCTAGGATTTTATTCCTTTGGGCCCTCCTATCCATTAATGCTCAAAGCCTTGGGTCCTTTTACCCTTGCCTTTTGGTTTAAAGGGTTACTGGCTCTTTCAATATGCCCTCCTTTTCCTACATTTTTGGGCAGTAATGGATTTTTTTGCTTTTATTTTATTTTTCTTGTTTGCCACTTTTTTTATTTCTTTTGCATGCATAATAATTTTTTTCTTTTGAAACATGCTTTTTCTTTTGCTGCTTTTTCTTGCTTCAAGAATCAATTTTCAAATTTTTCAGATTATCAATAATGTTTTTCCTTTTTCCTTATTCTTTCAAGAGACAACATTCATAAGTTTCAACTTCAAATATGCACTGTTTATTTCATTCATTCAGAAAACAAAAGCAAATGACACCACATCAAACTAATTAAACTAATCTTATTTTAAACTTGAAATTCATGCATCTCTCAATTCTTTTCAATTAAAAAAAATTATTTAAGCAAGGTGAGAGATCTATGGAAAATTTTATAACTTTAAGACATTAAATGCAAATGATCATGCAACTAGGACAAGAGAGCAATTAAATAAATAGACAAAAAACAGAAAAATAACAAGAAATGAGTAAAAGAGAACGAATCCACCTGAATGATAGTGGCCAGTGCTCCTCTTTGAGGATCCCATGTAGTGCTTGATCTCTTCTATGTCACTCCTTTGTCTTTGTTGAGGCGGCTGCACAGGCTCATGTACATGCTTCCTAGTTTGCTCCATCCTCTTCTTCTATAATTAAGAGTGGTAGAAGTTACAAAGAAAAGCACAACACCAAACATAAGAGTTTTGCTTGTCCTTGAGCAAATATGATCAATGGGGAGGAAGAAAGTGGGGTAGGTGGAGCTTCTGTGGGACCTCTTGGTCCTGAGAGGCTAGAGAATCCAGATTTTTTGTTTCTCTGCACTGGCGTTTGAATGCCCAGGGGCTGCTCCCTGGCTGGTGTTCAATGCCAGAAATGCTCCCCTCTTGGGGTGTTGAACGCCCAGCAGGGATACCCTGGCTGGCGTTCAACTTTATCACTCTTTTCGGAGTATTCTGTTTTCACTACTGTGAACTCCGTCTCTTGATTGGTGCATATGATCATGACTCTAACAACTGAAAGAAAAACAAAATGGAAGAAAATAAACATGGTTGAGTAAGGTTGGGTTGCCTCCCATCAAGCGCTTCTTTAATGTCATTACCTTGACAGACAACTCCTTTCAAGGAGGAAGATAGTCATAGAGGAATAAATCCTCACTCCTTACTGGGAGCTTCCTTCCTGTGCTCTCATGGAATAGCGTAATACGCTCAAGAGACAGGATTTTGTTCGCTGTCTGAGGCAGGGTGATGGGGGAAAAACGATTCCACACAAATTCACGGGCAAGTGTATCGGGTCGCATCAAGTAGTAATAACTCACAAGTGTGAGGTCGATCCCACAGGGATTGATGGATCAAGCAACTTTAGTGAGGTGATTAGTTTAGTTAAGCTAATAGTGGTGAATTGGGTGAAATTGTATTGACAGAATGTAAATTGCATAAGGTATAAAGTGCAGAAGGTAAATTGGCAGAAACTTAAAAGGCAAGAAACATAAATTGCAGCAAATGTAAAGGGGATTGGGTGCTGGGAAATTAAATGAAGCAGTAAATCAGAAGTCAGAACAATTGCATAAGATTTAAATTGCATAAAAGTAAATTGAGAGCAATGGGAATAGAAGATTAAAATCAAGCTCAATGTAAATTGAATTGTAAAATTGCAGAAAGGAACATTTGCAGAAGAGGATTATCAGAAACTGAAAGTTGTATAAGCCAAATTGAATTCAATACCGAAATGTAAAAGTGCAGAAAAAATAAAAATGTTTCAAGAGACGCTTCTATTCTACTCCTACTCCTTCTCCTACTTCTGCCTACTACTACTGCAGCCTACTCCAGTGCTCCTATGAAATGAAACTGATGCCTTTATATAGGCTTTACAAAATGAAAATAAAATTGCAAACAAATTACAAATAAATGAAATTCCTATTCTAACTGTGTCTTATGCCTTTGAGTGATGTCAATGGGCTCTGCTTGCTTTGAATTCTCAATGGGCTTTGAATCAGATTAATTGAGCCAGAGTTGCACTTCCAGGAGAATGGAGCATTTTCAAATTGAGCACAATGTTCATTCACCCACACGTACGTGTCACTTACGCGTACGCGTCCCTTGCAGCGTTCACTAAACGAACGCAGCATTCATGCAATGAACGCTACCCCAGGCGTACGCGTTATACACACGTACGCGTGGATTGCAAAAATGCCATTTTCACGCTGATGTTCTATTCACGCATTTGCGCAATCCATCACCATTGCCACACCCACGCGTACGCGTCGATGGCTAAACCTCAAATCCAAATTTCGCACTTTGTCGCAGGCGTTCTTTGGTAACGAACGTAGCGTTCTTGCTGAGTGAACGCTGATCCTCCTCCCACGCGTGCGCGCCATGCATGCGTACGCATGGAGCTTCAAAAGTGTCGTCCTACGCGTAAGCGCCTTGTATGCATGCGCGTCACTCGTGAACATAGCGTTCTTGGCCTGAGAGCGCTTCTTCCTTGGTAAATCATGGGCCACGCTTTTAAAAGCGTGGCCTAAGGCTCCAAAGTGTGCCCAAGAATTTCTCTTTTGTCCTTTTTAGCTTATTTTGTGCTTTTTTTGGTTCTTTTTCTTCTTATTTTCTACAAAGTTTATAAAATCAAAAGATCAAAGAAATATACTATTTAAGTACAAAAGCATTCAATATTTAAGCACTAATCATCAATTTCTTGTATGAAAAAGCAGAGAACAACATGACATGATGATGTGACATCACAACACCAAACTTAAACCTTGTTTGTCCCCAAGCAAGGAAAGACTCATGCAATAAAGATTGACAATCCAAGGTAAGAAGAATAACAACTCAATGTTTATGGTTGGCTAGTTTTCTATGCATGCTACAATCACAAAAGAAATGTAAATGATTGATGCTTCTATCTAGCTCATTTTATGAAATCTTTTCCTTATATTTCTTCCTTGAAACAAGCTTTTGATTTTCTTTTTAGCTTCTCCTTTTGGGTGCTTTGCCCCATGAGTTGATAACAAAGCTACGATTCTAAATGCTTTGTTTTCAAGTATTACCACTTGATACATAAGCACCACAAGCATTTAATTAGAGGACTTCATTAAGCTCATTTGTTTCTTTTCTTGACTCTCTAATCATTGATGCTCAGAGCCTTGAGCTTTGAGGGAGTGCTTTTGCACTTGAGCCTAGCCTTGACTCTAAGTGTTTTATTTTCAACCTTTTTGCCTGATACATAAACACCACAAGTACTTAACAATTGAATTGTCATTGGTACTCAGAGCCTTCAGCTTTCTCATTCTTTCCTTTTTGCTTTTCTTTCCTTAATTGCATTTGCTTCTTCAAGGTTTTCATGATTTCAAAAATTTCATAAAATGTCCTAGATGAAAACTTCAATTAAATAAAATCTAATGCAATTGAGCAACAATTAACCATACTAGCATTCTAATACTTGTATGCCCATGCTAAGTTCTTCTTTAATGCCTTGTTTGTTTATGATCATGATACTTTATTTCTTTTGAACTCACAAAACTCAAGTTGGTAGTCATAATGTCACAGCAAGATGTTAAAAATCAGTAATCAAATTATGCTTATTCATAATACACATGCATACAGAGAAGATAAAGACAATCATGCAATTTACAGTGCTGGAAGTAAGTAGGAGGAAAAAGAAATGTTACCACCTTATAGTTCATCTTCCTTGTTGTTGTCCTTTTCCTCCTATTTTTCCCCTTCCCATGCCAAACTTAGAATGCTTGCTCATCCTCAAGCAATAATTAGAACAATGGTGATGGGGTCTAAAATGGACCATGAATGTCTTACACAATAAAATGTTAGTAGTACATGTGTTTAAGCAAGCAAAATGAAAAATAACAGTGAAGGCACAGGAAACAGAGACATTATGATTGCAAAAATAAGAAGGGTGTGCATGATACATTGCATAAAAGATAAGTGGCACACAAAACTTAGTGTGATACTTTCACTTGGAATTGATGCAAGTATCCAATAAAGATTAGAAATAAATTTTGTTGCATAGCAACACCAAACTTAAAATGCAATCACATGTCCATTTATTTGAACAAAGACTAAGCAAATGAAATTGTTATATGTTAAATACAATCACCAAGCGAAGAATCTGTCATTAATAAGGATTTCTTGGTGAGGTATTAACAAAAACAGTTAAGGAGCAAAATAAATGAAAGCATTAAAAACAAAGAAATGACTAAAGCGAATAGAATGAAAAAGTGTCAAACCAAAAGAAAAATAACACTGCAAAGGCATTATGATTATGCAGACAAGTGGTGTTGCTGGATTTATTTGCACAGAAAATTAAGTGGTACACCAAACTTAGAAATTTAGTATGACACTTCCATTTAGAATTGATGCAATCATCCAGAAGGATTGGCAGCGGACTGTTGCAGGGCAACACCAAATTTAAAATGTAGTCATATGGCAATTTATTGAAATTAAACAAAGCAAGGAAAGAAAATAAACAAAGCAGAGAAATAAAATGTTACCTACGGTTGGGTTGCCTCCCAACACGCACTCCTTTAGTATCATTAGCTTGACATGTTGTTCTTCACTTTCTTCCTCTTCTTCGAGTTTGTTAAGAGGAATGACCTCAAGGGGAGAGAAGATTCAGCTATTATCCCCTGTTTTGGTCTCTCCTCAACAAGCTTCCTTTTGTTATTTGCTGGATTGAACTTGCTTGCTGGATCAGGGGTAGGATCGTTTGCAGTTGACCTTTTCTTGAATGTTGTCCTTGGTATCTTGGTCACAATCCTCTTCTGGGTGTTGTTGTTGGTTGCCTTCACTTCTTGTATATCAAGACTTGGTGGTTGTGTGATTGTTGGAGTGTTCTCTTCATCAAGAGCTTCTTGCATTGGTGGTTCAATGAGCCCTTCTTCTATGTAAATTTCTGCCTCACTTGAGTATGGACTTCCTTGATTGTCTTTCTCACTTTCTTGTTTTTCCACTTCCTCTTTTGCACTCAACATTTTATTTAATAGCACTTTCATGGAGGAGGTTTGTCGTTCTTTCCAAGATTTCTTCATCTCCTATTCATATCTTTCAATCACAGATTCAAGTGTTGAGAGTTTTTGGTTCAGGGAAGTTTGTGGGGGTTGTGAGTTTTCATGTTCCCTTGTCATCTCAATTGACTTCTGTAGATGTGCAGTTTCAGGTTCAAATACCCCCACCACCTCATTATTCATTGAAATTTTGCTTGACACAGTGCCTCTTCTTCTTGCTCTTCCACTTCCTCCTTCACATCCACCAATTGGTTTTCATCTTCCTTGCTTAGTAGTTTTGAGTGTTTTCTTATTTTCTCCATGTACTCATCCATCTTTTGGAAGAGGATTTCTTGTTCTCTCAAGGATTGTTCTTGCCTTTCCAATAATTCTCTGGACTTTTGAAGGGGATCCTCAGTTACTAGCTCAAAAGATGAAGGTTGAGAGAAATTTTGTGGATATGGATGTGTTGTGGTGAGGTTGTTTTGAGTGGTATGGAATGAATCTTGTGAGTTATAAAATGAGTTTTGTGACTGTTGAGATGAGTTTTTGATGAGCGGATATTTTATAAGCTTTTTGGGGTTAATTTCATATAGTTTTTAGTGTGTTTTAGTTAGTTTTTAGTTTATTTTTAGTAGTTTCTAGGCAAAATTTATATTTCTGGACTTTACTATGAGTTTTTATGTTTTTCTGTGATTTCAGGTATTTTCTGGCTGAAATTGAGGGAGCTGAGCAAAAATCTGATTTAGGCTGAAAAAGGACTGCTGATGCTGTTGGATTCTGACCCCCCTGCACTCAAAATGGATTTTCTGGAGCTACAGAACTTCAAATGGCGCGCTTCTAATTGAGTTGGAACGTAGACATCCAGCGCTTTCCAGAAATATATAATAGTCCATACTTTGCTCAAGGATAGACGACGTAAACTGGCGTTCAACGCCAGTTCCATGCTGCTGTCTGGCGTCCAGCGCCAGAAACAAGTTACAAAATGGAGTTCAACGCCAGAAACAGGTTACAACCTGGCGTTGAACGCCCAAAACAGCCCAGGCACGTGAGAAGCTTTAGTCTCAACCCCAGCACACACCAAGTGGGCCCAAGAAGTGGATTTCTGCACTATCTATCATAGTCTACTCATTTTCTGTAAACCTAGGTTACTAGTTTAGTATTTAAACAACTTTTAGAGACTTGTTTTGTATCTCATGATATTTTAGATCTGAACTTTGTAATCTCTGATGGCATGAGTCTCTAAACTCCATTGTTGGGGGTGAGGAGCTCTGCTGTGTCTCGATGAATTAATGCAAGTATTCCTGTTTTCCATTCAAACATGCGTGTTCCTATCTAAGATATCCATTCGCGCCTAATTATGGAGAAGGTGATGATCCGTGACACTCACCACCTTCCTCAACCCACGAACGTGTGTCTGACAATCACCTCCGTTCTACATCAGATTGAATGAATATCTGTTAGATTCCTTAATCAGAATCTCCGTGGTATAAGCTAGATTGATGGCAGCATTCATGAGAATCCGGAAAGTCTAAACCTTGTCTGTGGTATTCCGAGTAGGATTCTGGGATTGAATGGCTGTGACGAACTTCAAACTCACGAGTGCTGGGCGTGGTGACAGACGCAAAAGGATAGTAAATCCTATTCCGGTACAATTGAGAACCTGCAGATGATTAGCCGTGCGGTGACAGCACACTTGGACCCTTTTCACTGGAAGGATGGATGGTAGCCATTGACAACGGTGATCCACCAACATACAGCTTGCCATAGGAGGAATGTGCGTGCGTGAACAAGAAGGCAGAGGAAAGCAGACATTCAGAAGACAAAGCATCTCCAAAACTCCAACACATTCTCATTTACTGCATAACAAGTAACTTTTAATTCATGCTCTATTGTTCATTTGCAAGTCAATTGATAATCACCTATTAATATCCTGACTAAGATTCACAAGACAACCATAGCTTGCTTCAAGCCAACAATCTCCGTGGGATCGACCCTTACTCACGTAAGGTATTACTTGGACGACCCAGTGCACTTGCTGGTCATGTGTGCGAAATTGTAAGAGAGTAACAATTTTGTGCACCAAGTTCTTGGTGCCGTTGCCAGGGATTATTCGTGTTTGGACAACTGACGGTTTATTTTGTTGCTTAGATTAGGAAAAAACTTTTCTTTTTGGTTTAGAGTCTCTTATTATTATTTCTGGTTAAAATTTTAGAATCCTTATTTTCTCTTTCAAAAAAAAATTCTTTTTAGTTATTTAAAAATACTTCTTGAAAACAAGTGTTATATTTACTGCCCAATTGGCTAGAGCGTTGGTCTAAGTTCGTGGCAATTTGGTATACTCTTTTCAAAATCTTCTTTTTCAAAAATAATAATTTCTCTATTAAATTTTGTGCCAAACTTTAAGTTTGGTGTTTTCTTGTTGATTTTCCTTTGGTTTTCGAAAATTTTAGTTGGGTTTTCTAAAAATTTTAAGTTTGGTGTTCTTTCTTCATGTTCTTGTGTTCTTGTGAGTCTTCAAAGTGTTCTTGAATTTTCCTTGTGCCTTGATCTTAAAATTTTTAAGTTTGGTGTTCCTTGGTGTTTTCCCTCCAAAATTTTTGAAAACAAGGAGCATTAGATCTAAAAATTTTAAATCTTATGCTATTTTATTGTTTTTCTCTTTCCTCACTAAATTCAAAAATATCTTTTCTCTCTATTTTTAAAACAAATTTTCGAAAATTATTTTTTTAAAAAAAAATTCAGATTTTTTTTTTCAAAATTTAAAATCTTTTCCAAATCATATCTTTTTCAAAACTTCCTAACCACTTCCTCTCTCCTCATTTTTTTCGAAAATCTTCACCTATTTTTATTTATTTTATTTTAATTTAATTTATTTTTGAAATAATTGAATAAATAAATAAATAAAAATAAATATTTTTTTTACATCATCTCCCTTTCTCCATCATGGATCTAAGTGGAAATGAACAGTCCAGGAGGACTCTTGGGTCATATGCTAACCCCTCTACTGCTTCATATGGGAGCAGTATCTGCATACCTTCCATTGGAGTCAGTAGCTTTGAGTTGAATCCTCAGCTCATTATCATGGTGCAGCAAAGTTGCCAGTATTCCGGTCTTCCACAGGAAGAACCTACAGAGTTTCTGGCACAGTTTTTACAGATTGCTGACACAGTACATGATAAGGAAGTAGATCAGGATGTCTACAGATTATTACTATTTCCATTTGCTGTAAAAGACCAAGCCAAGAGGTGGTTAAATAACCAACCTAAGGCTAGCATAAGGACATGGAAACAGCTGACAGAAAAATTCCTGAATCAATACTTTCCTCCAAAACGGATGACACAGCTAAGGCTGGACATCCAAGGCTTTAAACAAGGAGATAATGAATCTCTTTATGATGCCTGGGAGAGATACAGAGAGATGCTACGAAAATGCCCCTCTGAAATGTTTTCAGAGTGGGTTCAGTTAGACATCTTCTATTATGGGCTTACAGAAAGAGCTCAGATCTCTTTAGATTGCTCAGCTGGTGGATCTATCCACATGAGAAAGACAATTGAAGAAGCTCAAGAGCTCATTGATACAGTTGCCAGAAATTAGCATCTGTACATAAGCAGTGACTCTTCTATGAAAGAAGAGGCTAAAACAGTAACTGCTGAACTCAGTCCTGCAGAGCAAGCTGCTGAATTCAATCAGCAATTGGATTTTCTAACAAAGCAGTTAGCTGAATTCAAGGATAAACTACAAGAAACAAGGATGGCTAATATAAACATGGAAGTGCAATTAAAGCAAACAAAGCAGCAGCTGTAAAAAAAATAACAGAAGAATGTCAAGCAGTTCAATTAAGAAGTGGGAAAGCACTGAATGCCCCATTTCAAGGCAGCAAGAAGCCAAGAAATGAGAAAACCATCCAAAATCCACCAGTGAGGGATCAGACACACACAAGTGTTGATGACAACCCATCTAAAAAGGCTTCTTCAACCACTTCTGTAGGAAATAAACTTACAGCAACTAAGGTTGAAGAATATAAAGCCAAAATACCTTATCCTCAAAAACTCCGCCAAGAGGAACAGGATAAGAAATTTGCTCGCTTTGCAGATTATCTCAGGACTCTTGAAATAAAGATTCCATTTGCAGAGCACTTGAGCAAATACCTTCTTATGCCAAGTTCATGAAAGAGATCTTGAGTCATAAGAAGGATTGGAGAGAAACTAAAAGAGTTCTCCTCACTGAAGAATGCAGTGCAGTCATTCTGAAAAGTTTTCTGGAAAAGCTTAAAGATCCTGGGAGTTTTCTGATACCATGCACATTAAAAGAGAATTGCACTAAGACAGCTTTATGCGATCTTGGAGCAAGCATCAATCTAATACCTGCTTCCACCATCAGAAAGCTTGGGTTAACTGAAGAAGTTAAACCAACCCGGATATGTCTCCAACTTGCTGATGGCTCCATGAAATACCCATCAGGCGTGATTGAAGACATGATTGTCAGAGTTGGGCCATTCGCCTTTCCCATTGACTTTGTGGTGCTGGAAATGAAGGATCACAAGAGTGCTACTCTCATTCTAGGAAGACCCTTCCTAGCAACTGGACGAACTCTCATTGATGTCCAATAGGGGGAAATAACCCTGAGAGTCAATAATGATGAGTTTAAGTTGAATGCTGTCAAAGCCATGCAGCATCCAGACACATCAAAAGACTGCATGAAAGTTGATCTTATTGACTCCTTGGTAGAAGAAATCAACATGGCTGCGAGTCTCGAATCAGAGTTGGAAGACATCTTTAAAGATGTTCAGCCTAATTTGGAGGATTTAGAGGAAATGAAAGAGCCTCTGAAATTTCCTCTGGAAGAGGAAAAACCTCCTAAACCCGAGCTCAAACCATTACCACCATCCCTGAAATATGCATTCCTGGGAGAAGGTGACACTTTTCCAGTGATCATAAGCTCTTCCTTAAATCCACAGGAAGAGGAAGCACTTATTCTAGTGCTAAGGACACACAAGACAGCTCTTGGGTGGTCCATAGGTGACCTTAAGGGCATAAGCCCAGCTAGATGCATGCACAAAATCTTATTGGAGGATAATGCTAAACCAGTGGTTCAACCACAGAGGCGGCTAAATCCAGCCATGAAGGAAGTGGTGCAGAAAGAGGTCACCAAATTACTGGAGGCTGGGATTATTTATCCTATTTCTGATAGCCCCTGGGTGAGCCCTGTTCAAGTTGTCCCCAAAAAAGGAGGCATGACAGTGGTTCATAATGAAAAGAATGAACTGGTTCCTACAAGAACAGTTACAGGGTGGCGCATGTGTATTGATTACAGAAGGCTCAATACAGCCACCAGAAAGGATCATTTTCCTTTACCATTCATAGACCAGATGCTAGAAAGACTGGCAGGTCATGATTATTACTGCTTTTTGGATGGCTACTCAGGCTATAACCAGATTGCAGTAGATTCCCAGGATCAAGAGAAAACAGCATTCACATGTCCATCTGGAGTGTTTGCTTATAGAAGGATGTCATTTGGGCTGTGTAATGCGCCTGCAACCTTCCAGAGATGCATGCTCTCTATTTTCTCTGATATGGTGGAAAAATTTATGGATGTCTTCATGGATGACTTCTCAGTATATGGAGACTCATTCAGCTCCTGTCTTGATCACTGATGACAAGTCATCTTAGCCTAGTTTCACTAGCCTTTTTCTTTAGTTTTCAATTGAATTATGCACTTTCTTGAGCCATAAGCAAGCTAATTGGGTAGATTTTCATGTTTCCTTTGATTTAATCAACCATGTATGAATTCATGCTATTTCATGAGGTTTTATACTATAATTGTCACATATTATGAAAGAATGAATATCTCATGATTTTAAGCATAGCTTTGATGTGTTTGGTTGATTAATGATAGGTGAAGAAAGCTTGAAGAAAGGTTGAAGCAAGAAGGAATAGCTAGGAGTAAAGAGAGGACAATGGAATAAGTGAACTTGAACCAGGAAGCAAAAAGCTGGACTTAAAGTTAGCCTCAAACTTTTGCACAAACTTTTGGGTGAAAAGTTAGCCCCAACGTTAGCCCCTAACTTTTGGGCTAACGTTGGAACTTGAAAATCACTCCCTGGGCACCAAAAGTTTGCGCCAACGTTAGCCCCTAACTTTTGGGCTAACGTTGGCACATGAAAATCACCCCTGGGCACCAAAAGTTTGCGCCAACGTTAGCCCCTAACGTGGTGGCTAACGTTGGCATAAGAAAAACCTCCCTGGCCACCAAAAGTTTGCGCCAACGTTAGCCCCTAACTTTTGGGCTAACGTTGGCACATGAAAAATACAAGGGAAGGAGCAAAAGTTTGCGCCAACGTTAGCCCCTAACTTTTGGGCTAACGTTGGCGCCATAAGTGCACCAAGGAAGGCCAACGTTGGAGCAAAAGTTAGACCCCTAACTTTTGCACCAACGTGGGTATCAGCAAAATATGGGGGCTGATATGAAAAGTTGGACCAAAAGTTAGACCCTAACTTTTGCTCCAACTTTTACTCCAACTTTTGCAAAACTCCAACCCGGTTCATTTGGTTCACTTTGGTTCTTCTCCAAACTCCAAGAGCAATCAACCAAGGCCTCTTTCAACCCAATTCCACCAAGAGCAAAGGCCCAACTCAAGGCTTGAAGATCATTTGAAGAAAGTGTATAAATAGGATAGAATTCAAGTTCTTCGGAGAGCTTTTCCTTTTGAATTTTCATAATAGTTTTCGGAGAGCTTTGGATATTGAGTGATCTTTAATTTCTTAGTCTTGGGGAAGGAGAATTCACTTCTCTTCCTCTTAGTTTTATTGCTTTCAATTTCAATTACAATTGTCTTGGATCTTGGGTTGGAGAATTGAAGAAATTCTGTTTCAATCTCATCCTTGGATCTCTCTGCTTTATTTACTGCTTGATTGAATTTAATTTCTGTTAATTGCTCTTCATCTCCTTTCCTTGCAATTTACAATTCCCTTGCAATTGTTCTTGTTGGATCTAGGAAGGCATTGAGATCTAGACTCAGTTTTCTAGTCTCTGGGTCCTGAGATCTGAACTTTCAATTTCTAATTCTCTGTTTACTGTTTTCATGTTCATTTACTTTTCTGCTTCAAGATCCGATTTAACCCAAACCCTCTTCTACTTCTCTAGGTGATGCAAATTTACTTTTCCTTGTTTAATTTCTGAAATTCCAAGTCCCAATCCACTTTACAATTCAAGTCATTTACATTTCTTGCACTTTAAGATTCCGCAATTTACATTTCTTGCATTCCAAGTTTCTGCCATTTAATTTCTTGTTCTTTAAGATTCAGTAATTTATTTCCTGTTCTCTTTAATTCCATGCAATTTAATTTCTACAAATCACAAAACACTCAACCAAATCTTGATTCGCTTGACTAAATTAACCACTAAGCTAAAATTGCTCAATCCTTCAATCCCTGTGGGATCGACCTCACTCCCGTGAGTTTTTATTACTTGATGCGACCCGGTACACTTGCCGGTTAGATTTGTGTGTTTTGGGAGAAATTCATTTTTCCACCAAAATACTCATCAAGTTTTTGGCGCCGTTGCCGGGGATTGATTAGATTGACAATGATTAAATGAGGTGGTAATCTAGATCAAGCACTTTGTCTTTAATTTTGATTAACCCACTAACTGTTTGATTTTTTGCTTAAACTAACTAACACTTCAATCTAGCAGTAGATTGAAGTGTCACTGGTTTTGTGCATTTCTCATGCTCTGCTTGTATGTCAGGCACAAGAAGAACCACACCCAATTTTCATGAACAAGACGAAAGAACTCTCAGGAGGTTAAGAAGAGCTGAAAGAGGGAAAAATATTGTTGGAGAAGAGGAATCAGACGAGGAATTTCAAGAGATGGAGGAACATTCAACCAATCCACCAGGTGGAGCAGACAACAATAATGACAACCCACCCCAGAGGAGAGTTTTGGCCTCCTACACCTTTGCAAATCCTAGACATTATGGAAGCAGCATCTTAGCACCAAATGTCAATGCTAACAATTTTGAACTCAAGCCACAACTCATCACTTTGGTTCAGAACAATTGCTCTTTTGGGGGAGGACCACTTGAAGACCCGCACCAACACTTATCCACTTTCTTGAGGATATGCAACACTGTCAAAACTAATGGTGTGCCTCCTGACAGTTACAAGCTGATGCTATTCCCATTTTCTCTCAGGGACAAGGCCACTCAATGGTTGGAATCTTTTCCAAGGGATAGCATCAACAACTGGGATGATTTGGTAACCAAGTTTCTTGCCAAGTTTTACCCACCTCAAAGGATTATAAGGTTGAAGGCTGAGGTACAAACATTTACACAAATGGAGGCTGAACCTATCTATGAGGCATGGGAGAGGTACAAGGTTCTAATCAGGAAATGTCCCCCTGCCATGTTTAATGAGTGGGAAAAGCTGCAGAACTTCTATGAAGGCTTAACACTGAAATCCCAGGAAGCTTTGGATCATTCAGCTGGAGGTTCCTTGCAACTCATGAAACTTGCAGAGGAGGCTCAAGAACTCATTGATATGGTGGCCAACAACCAATATTTCTTTGCTCATCAAAGAGGCCGCCAACCATCACAAAGGAGAGGAGTAATGGAGCTAGAAGGAGTGGATTCAATCCTGGCTCAAAACAAATTATTGCAGCAGCAAATTCAACAACAATTTGAGCAAATAACCAAGAGGATTGATGGCCTCCAAGTTGAAGCAGTTAACACCAGCCAACCATCAGCCACATGGGGGCAAAATGAAGAAATCCAAGAGGAGCAACAGCAGGAACAAGTCCAGTACATGCATTCAAGTCCAAATGAATTCTATGGTGATACCTACAACCCCTCATGGAAAAATCACCCCAACCTCAGATGGGGAGACACTCACAACCAAAACCAACAACCATGGCAGAGGAACTCAAACCAAAACAACCCAAGAAACAACCAAAACTACAACCAGCAGCAGACTAACCAAAACACATACAGAAAACCTCAAAACAACTACCCTAATCTCAACCAGTATCAATCTCACAACCAACCATAAGCACCACTTGAACCTCAAAGACTCACCAACTTAGAGACCTTGATAGAGAAAATGATGAAACACCAGGAAATAACAAACAAAAACCATGAAGCATCATTAAAGAGCCTAGAGAGGCAGATTGGGCAACTCTCCAAGCAAGTATCTATTGAGAGACCTTCAAACTCACTGCCCAGTGACACAATCCCAAATCCCAAGGAGGAATGCAAGGCAATACAATTAAGGAGTGGGAGAACATTGATAAGCAACAATGACACTACACAGAAGCAAGCAGAGAGCATCAAAGAACCAACAGAGGATGAGAAGCAAACAAAGGCAGATGGAGTTAAGGAGCAAGTTGTGATGCCAAACAAAAACACTGAGAAACCCAAGGAGAAAAGCAACCAGCTACATAGCTCAAAGAAAGTAGCTCAGGGACAGTATCAAATAGGAAAGAGCATCACACCTCCAATGCCTTATCCCCAAAGGTTCAACAAAGAGGTTAAAGACCAGCATTTTCACAAGTTCCTTGAGATTTTTAAGAAGCTGGAAATCAATATTCCCTTGGCTGAAGCACTTGAGCAAATGCCTCTATATTCCAAGTTTCTGAAGGATCTTATCAACAAGAAAAGAAGTTGGCTTGAGAAGGAAACCGTATTACTCACCAAGGAATGCAGTGCTGTGATTCAACGGGGTATTCCACCAAAACTTAAGGACCCGGGAAGCTTTGTAGTCTCATGCACTATTGGCAAGATAATTCTCAACAAGGCTCTCTGTGACCTGGGTGCCAGCATCAATTTAATGCCTCTCTCAATGATGAGAAAACTTGCCATAGAAGAGCTTAAACCCACCAGGATGTCACTAGTCATGGCTGACAGATCAATCAAGACACCCAGTGGAATTGTGGAGAATCTGTTGGTGAAGGTTGGGGAGTTTATTTTCCCAGCAGATTTTGTAATTTTGGATACTGAAGAAGAAGGAAACGACTCAATCATTCTGGGAAGGCCATTTCTACACACAGCAAGGGCCATCATTGATGTAGAAAAAGGAGAAATGATCTTCAGGGTCCATAATGAACAAATGGTCATAAATGTGTTCAAATCAATGCAACACGTTCCTGAGCAAGAGGATTACGTAAGAGTGGATATGATAGACAGTTTGGTGGAAGAAATATTGGAAGAAAACTTTCAAGAGCAAGAAGGAAATCAAGGGGCAACAGAGGAACAAGTGGCTGAGACCTCTACTAAGCAAGATGAAAGACAAGACAAGAAGGAAGATGTACGAAAACAAGAACTGAAACCTTTACCAACCCATCTCAAATATGCATTCCTTGGCACATCGGAAAGCTTCCCAGTGATCATAAATTCATCCCTGACAAAGAAGGAAGAGGGAGAACTTCTTGATGTACTTAGAGCCCACAAAGATGCTTTGGGATGGACCATTGATGACCTGAAAGGTATCAGCCCTACAGTGTGTATGCATAAAATCCTCTTGGAAGACAATTCCAAACCAGTGGTTCAACCTCAAAGAAGACTAAATCCCACAATGAAGGAAGTTGTCCAAAAGGAAGTAATGAAGTTGTGGAATGCAGGGATAATCTTCCCAATATCTGACAGCCCATGGGTGAGCCCGGTTCAATTTGTATCAAAAAAGGGAGGAATGACGGTCATCACTAATGAGAAGAATGAGTTGATTCCTACTAGAACAGTGACTGGATGGAGGATATGCATAGACTATAGAAGGTTGAATGATGCGACCAGAAAGGACCACTTCCCTCTCCCATTCATTGATCAGATGCTGGAAAGGTTGGCCGGCCATGCATATTATTGCTTTTTGGATGGATATTCTGGGTATAATCAAATCGTGGTGGATCCCAAGGATCAAGAGAAGACTGCCTTTACATGTCCATTTGGAGTCTTTGCATACCGAAGGATGCCCTTTGGGCTTTGCAACGCCCCTACCACATTTCAAAGGTGTATGCTATCCATCTTCTCTGATATGGTCGAAAAGTTTCTAGAGGTCTTCATGGATGACTTCTCTATTTTTGGTGATAATTTCAATGCTTGCCTAAACCATTTAACCCTTGTCTTGAAACGGTGCCAAGAAACTAATTTGGTTTTAAACTGGGAGAAATGCCATTTCATGGTACCCGAAGGGATTGTTCTTGGCCATAAAGTTTCAAGAAAAGGGATAGAGGTTGATAAGGCAAAGGTTGAGATCATAGAAAAACTCCCTCCACCAATTAATGTGAAATCTGTTAGAAGTTTCTTGGGGCATGCCGGATTTTACAGAAGATTTATCAAGGACTTTTCAAAAATAGCCAAACCTTTGAGTAATCTGTTAATACTTGATAGCCCTTTTGTTTTTGATGAAAACTGCCAGCATGCCTTTGAAACTTTAAAAAATAGACTCACAACAGCACCAATCATCACACCTCCAGATTGGGAATTACCTTTTGAACTCATGTGTGATGCAAGTGACCTTGCAATTGGTGCTGTACATGGGCAAAAGAAGGGAAATTTGCATCACGTCATATATTATGCAAGTAAAGTGTTGAATGAGGCCCAAAGAAACTACACCACAACAGAGAAAGAGTTGCTAGCTGTAGTCTATGCATTTGATAAGTTTAGATCATATCTGATAGGATCCAAAGTTGTGGTTTACACTGATCATGCTGCACTTAAGTATTTGATGTCAAAACAGGATGCTAAACCAAGACTCATCAGGTGGATACTGCTCCTACAAGAATTTGACATTGAGATAAGAGATAGGAAGGGCACTGAAAATTAGGTCGCTGATCATCTGTCGAGGCTACCACATGAAACAAGTCAAAAAGCATCCCAGCCCATAAATGAAAGCTTCCCAGATGAGCACCTTCTGTAGATCCAGCAAGCACCTTGGTTTGCTGACATAGCAAATTACAAAGTGGGAAGGAAGATACCGCAAGAGTTCTCTAAACAACAAGTGAAGAAGTTGATCAATGAAGCAAGGAAATTTTCATGGGATGAACCCTTCTTGTTCAAGAGATGCTCTGATGGAGTAATCAGAAGGTGTGTTCCTGAAAGTGAAGTGAGGGACATCTTGTGGCATTGTCATGGCTCAGCTTATGGTGGACACTTTGGCCCAGAAAAAACAGCCGCAAAAATACTGCAGAGTGGCTTCTATTGGCCAACTATCTTCAAGGATGCCAGAGAATATGTACACCAATGTAATGAATGCCAGAAAGCAGGAGGATTAACAAAAAGGAATGAGATGCCTCAAAACTTTATCTTGGAATTAGAATTGTTCGATCTATGGGGAATTGATTTCATGGGGCCTTTTCCTCCTTCTTATTCTTTTAGATACATCTTGGTAGCAGTGGAGTATGTCTCAAAGTGGGTGGAAGCCATAGCCACAACCACCTGTGATGCACAGATTGTCCTCCAATTCCTTAAAAAGCACATTTTCACTAGGTATGGAGTGCCCAAGGGTCTTGTTAGTGATGGTGGTAGTCACTTTTGCAACAAACAGATGGAGAAACTCCTCCACAAATATGGAGTAATTCACAAAGTAGCTACACCTTACCATCCTCAGACTAACGGCCAAGCTGAACTTGCAAATAGGGAATTAAAGAAGATCCTAGAGAAAACAGTGAGAATCACAAGAAAAGATTGGGCTAGAAAGCTAGAGGATGCATTGTGGGCGTATAGGACAGCTTTTAAAACTCCTATTGGCAACTCACCTTTTCAGCTATTGTATGGCAAATCCTGCCACCTCCCTGTAGAGCTTGAACACAGAGCTTTTTGGGCCACTAAACTCCTCAACCTTGACCCCCGAGCTGCAGAAGAAAAAAGGTTGTTACAACTAAATGAGTTGGATGAATTTAGACTAGAAGCTTATGAAAGTGCTAAGATATACAAGGAGAGAGCTAAGAAGTGGCATGACAAGAAGATCACAAAGAAGGAATTCAAGCCAGGATAGCAAGTGCTCCTGTATAATTCGAGGCTTAAAATTTTCCCTGGCAAACTGAAGTCTAAGTGGACTGGCCCATACTTGGTGACAAAGATTTTTCCCTATGGGAATATTGAACTGCTAGATGAGGCAACAAAGAATCAATTCACAGCAAATGGTCACAGAGCAAAGCTGTACTTGGGAGGACAATGGGATAAGGAAAAAGAGGTTCAACACCTACAGCCCGCTTGAAAAGAATTGAAAGATGTCAAGCTAGTGACAATAAAAGACCGCTTGTTGGGAGGCAACCCAACCTGAGGTAGTTTTCTTTTCATAACTTTTTCAATAAGAGTGTTGGATAACTGCTATGTATTGCAAGGAGCTAAGTTTGGTGTTGCACACGAAAAACAATCTAAGGAAGAATGTAGGATGCTAAGTTTGGTGTTCCACCAAAACTTCATTTAAAATTTCATTCTAAACTTCCTGCACATTGCTAGTTCCAAGCAATCAAACAGATCATTCAACAACTTAACTGTTTTTGTTTAGTCTCAATTTCATAACCTTTAGCAAGGACACAAAAGTTTGCCCAGAGTTAACCTGTTGAATCAGAAAAAGTAGCAAGGAATTAAATCTGGGAGTTAACCACCAATTGAAGATACTATGCATCAAAACTCAAAAAGGGGCACAACAGAAAGAAGAACAAAAGAAATGCAAACCAATAGGTTGTACCTATACTTAACCTTTGCTGTTGAGAAATACTTTTGATTGATGTCTTGTTAAAGTGTTCATTTAGTTCAAACAAATTCAAATTTCTTTTAGAATAAGTAAGCTAGTCTATGTGTATGCTTGTGTGTTTACTTTCACTTAGCAAAAAGCATGTTTTGTCCCCTGCATCTTTAATCTCAATAAAAGAAATGTTTGAATGTGAAGTAAGATGGTCTCTGTTAGATAGAAGTAGAATAAAAGTAAGTGGTGGTATGTGTGTGATTGTATAATAGCTCACTTTTAGTGAATAAAGAGCCAGGATATCTCCTTCTAAGTATAGAGTGGCCTACTGTCTATGAATCTCAATCGAATAAAAATTCTTGGTTAGAAAGAAAAACAAAAAAAAAAAGAAGTGACAGAACAAAAGAAAAACAAAAAGAAACAAAGCTGGACACCAATAGCTTGAACCTTAGAATATATGTCTGTGGTGTCTTTGTATTAGGATCTGCTTGGATTACTAAGTTCTTTGGAGTGCATCAACACTCGGTGACTTGGGTTAACTAACCCGGGATCATCAGCTGAAAGTCCACTATCAAGAGCAACCTAACTACAAGGCACTTAGTAGCCCAAAGAGGTGCTGGGCATCAATGTTCTAAGAAGGAATGTGAGCCAAGTGTCTATAGTGAATAATGTGTCAAGTATAAAGAAAAGGAAATGAACTTGCTACACATGACACTCAAATAAAGCTTATAAACAAAGTAATAGCCAAGGATAAAGGAATAATGAGAGGTCATAGCAGTATGTTACTTGAAGCTTGAAGGAGACTTTCTAGGCCCAGGAGTCAATAAGAAGTGAGTATGTACATATCCACACAAAATCCCATGAACTATCAATAATACTCTGCTAGCATGAACATCCTCTTCCATTTCATTATTTCTTCTCAATAAATCTTTTCTTGCTTGGGGACAAGCAAGCTTTAAGTTTGGTGTTGTGATGACAAGTCATCTTAGCCTAGTTTCACTAGCCTTTTTCTTTAGTTTTCAATTGAATTATGCACTTTCTTGAGCCATAAGCAAGCTAATTGGGTAGATTTTCATGTTTCCTTTGATTTAATCAACCATGTATGAATTCATGCTATTTCATGAGGTTTTATACTATAATTGTCACATATTATGAAAGAATGAACATCTCATGATTTTAAGCATAGCTTTGATGTGTTTGGTTGATTAATGATAGGTGAAGAAAGCTTGAAGAAAGGTTGAAGCAAGAAGGAATAGCTAGGAGTAAAGAGAGGACAATGGAATAAGTGAACTTGAACCAGGAAGCAAAAAGCTGGAATTAAAGTTAGCCTCAAACTTTTGCACAAACTTTTGGGTGAAAAGTTAGCCCCAACGTTAGCCCCTAACTTTTGGGCTAACGTTGGAACTTGAAAATCACTCCCTGGGCACCAAAAGTTTGCGCCAACGTTAGCCCCTAACTTTTGGGCTAACGTTGGCACATGAAAATCACCCCTGGGCACCAAAAGTTTGCGCCAACGTTAGCCCCTAACGTGGTGGCTAACGTTGGCATAAGAAAAACCTCCCTGGCCACCAAAAGTTTGCGCCAACGTTAGCCCCTAACTTTTGGGCTAACGTTGGCACATGAAAAATACAAGGGAAGGAGCAAAAGTTTGCGCCAACGTTAGCCCCTAACTTTTGGGCTAACGTTGGCGCCATAAGTGCACCAAGGAAGGCCAACGTTGGAGCAAAAGTTAGACCCCTAACTTTTGCACCAACGTGGGTATCAGCAAAATATGGGGGCTGATATGAAAAGTTGGACCAAAAGTTAGACCCTAACTTTTGCTCCAACTTTTACTCCAACTTTTGCAAAACTCCAACCCGGTTCATTTGGTTCACTTTGGTTCTTCTCCAAACTCCAAGAGCAATCAACCAAGGCCTCTTTCAACCCAATTCCACCAAGAGCAAAGGCCCAACTCAAGGCTTGAAGATCATTTGAAGAAAGTGTATAAATAGGATAGAATTCAAGTTCTTCGGAGAGCTTTTCCTTTTGAATTTTCATAATAGTTTTCGGAGAGCTTTGGATATTGAGTGATCTTTAATTTCTTAGTCTTGGGGAAGGAGAATTCACTTCTCTTCCTCTTAGTTTTATTGCTTTCAATTTCAATTACAATTGTCTTGGATCTTGGGTTGGAGAATTGAAGAAATTCTGTTTCAATCTCATCCTTGGATCTCTCTGCTTTATTTACTGCTTAATTGAATTTAATTTCTGTTAATTGCTCTTCATCTCCTTTCCTTGCAATTTACAATTCCCTTGCAATTGTTCTTGTTGGATCTAGGAAGGCATTGAGATCTAGACTCAGTTTTCTAGTCTCTGGGTCCTGAGATCTGAACTTTCAATTTCTAATTCTCTGTTTACTGTTTTCATGTTCATTTACTTTTCTGCTTCAAGATCCGATTTAACCCAAACCCTCTTCTACTTCTCTAGGTGATGCAAATTTACTTTTCCTTGTTTAATTTCTGAAATTCCAAGTCCCAATCCACTTTACAATTCAAGTCATTTACATTTCTTGCACTTTAAGATTCCGCAATTTACATTTCTTGCATTCCAAGTTTCTGCCATTTAATTTCTTGTTCTTTAAGATTCAGTAATTTATTTCCTGTTCTCTTTAATTCCATGCAATTTAATTTCTACAAATCACAAAACACTCAACCAAATCTTGATTCGCTTGACTAAATTAACCACTAAGCTAAAATTGCTCAATCCTTCAATCCCTGTGGGATCGACCTCACTCCCGTGAGTTTTTATTACTTGATGCGACCCGGTACACTTGCCGGTTAGATTTGTGTGTTTTGGGAGAAATTCATTTTTCCACCAAAATACTCATCAAGTTTTTGGCGCCGTTGCCGGGGATTGATTAGATTGACAATGATTAAATGAGGTGGTAATCTAGATCAAGCACTTTGTCTTTAATTTTGATTAACCCACTAACTGTTTGATTTTTTGCTTAAACTAACTAACACTTCAATCTAGCAGTAGATTGAAGTGTCACTGGTTTTGTGCATTTCTCATGCTCTGCTTGTATGTCAGGCACAAGAAGAACCACACCCAATTTTCATGAACAAGACGAAAGAACTCTCAGGAGGTTAAGAAGAGCTGAAAGAGGGAAAAATATTGTTGGAGAAGAGGAATCAGACGAGGAATTTCAAGAGATGGAGGAACATTCAACCAATCCACCAGGTGGAGCAGACAACAATAATGACAACCCACCCCAGAGGAGAGTTTTGGCCTCCTACACCTTTGCAAATCCTAGACATTATGGAAGCAGCATCTTAGCACCAAATGTCAATGCTAACAATTTTGAACTCAAGCCACAACTCATCACTTTGGTTCAGAACAATTGCTCTTTTGGGGGAGGACCACTTGAAGACCCGCACCAACACTTATCCACTTTCTTGAGGATATGCAACACTGTCAAAACTAATGGTGTGCCTCCTGACAGTTACAAGCTGATGCTATTCCCATTTTCTCTCAGGGACAAGGCCACTCAATGGTTGGAATCTTTTCCAAGGGATAGCATCAACAACTGGGATGATTTGGTAACCAAGTTTCTTGCCAAGTTTTACCCACCTCAAAGGATTATAAGGTTGAAGGCTGAGGTACAAACATTTACACAAATGGAGGCTGAACCTATCTATGAGGCATGGGAGAGGTACAAGGCTCTAATCAGGAAATGTCCCCCTGCCATGTTTAATGAGTGGGAAAAGCTGCAGAACTTCTATGAAGGCTTAACACTGAAATCCCAGGAAGCTTTGGATCATTCAGCTGGAGGTTCCTTGCAACTCATGAAACTTGCAGAGGAGGCTCAAGAACTCATTGATATGGTGGCCAACAACCAGTATTACTTTGCTCATCAAAGAGGCCGCCAACCATTACAAAAAAGAATTGCTTGCAGTGGTTTATGCCATTGACAAGTTTAGATCATACTTGGTAGGATCAAAGGTGATTGTGTATACTGACCATGCTGCTCTCAAATATCTACTCACAAAGCAGGATTCAAAACCCAGGCTCATAAGATGGGTGTTTCTTTTGCAGGAGTTTGATATAGAAATAAGAGACAGAAAAGGGACAGAGAACCAAGTGGCTGATCATCTGTCCCGGATAGAGCCAGTAGAAGGGACGTCCCTCCCCTCTCCTGAGATCTCTGAGACTTTTCCGGATGAGCATTTATTTGCCATTCAGAAAACTCCATGGTTTGCAGACATTGCAAACTATAAAGCTGCAAGGTTCATACCCAAAGAGTACAACAGGCAACAAAAGAAAAAATTAGTTACTGATGCAAAGTACTACTTGTGGGATGAACCCTATCTCTTTAAGAGATGTGCAGACGGAATAATCCGGAGATGTGTGCCTAGAGAAGAAGCACAGAGGATCCTATGGCATTGCCATGGATCACAATATGGAGGCCATTTCGGAGGTGAGCAAACAGCCACCAAGGTCCTCCAATGTGGCTTCTATTGGCCCACACTCTATAAAGATTCCCGAGAGTTCGTACGTAACTATGACAGTTGCCAAAGAGCTGGTAATCTGCCTCATGGTTACGCCATGCCTCAACAAGGAATCTTGGAGATTGAGTTGTTTGACGTATGGAGAATTGACTTCATGGGACCTTTTCCACCATCATACTCAAACACTTATATTCTGGTGGCTGTTGACTACGTATCAAAATGGGTAGAGGCCGTTGCCACACCCACCAATGATACTAAAACAGTGCTGAAGTTCCTCCAGAAATATATCTTCAGCAGGTTTGGGGTCCCTAGAGTACTAATCAGTGATGGGGGCACTCACTTCTGCAACAAACAGCTTTACTCTGCCATGGTCCGGTATGGGATTCGCCACAAGGTGGCAACTCCATATCATCCACAGACTAATGGACAAGCTGAAGTCTCTAACAGAGAGATAAAAAGAATCCTAGAATGGACTGTAAGTACCCGTAGAAAGGATTGGGCAAGAAGCTTGGATGATGCTCTGTGGGCATACAAAACAGCATTCAAGACTCATATAGGGACCTCTCCATACCAACTTGTGTATGGTAAGGCATGTCACCTGCCCGTAGAACTGGAACATAAAGCCTACTGGGCAATCAGATTCCTAAACTTTGATGCCAAACTAGCTGGAGAAAAAAGATTGCTCCAGCTAAATGAACTAGAGGAATTCAGATGCACTGCTTTCGAAAATGCCAAGCTTTATAAAGAAAAATAAAAAAAATGGCATGACAGGAAGCTGTCATCTAGAATCTTTGAACCAGGACAAAAGGTTCTATTGTTTAACTCTAGGCTCAGGCTATTTCCCGGGAAACTGAAGTCCCGGTGGAGGGGACCATATGTGATTACAAGTGTATCACCATATGGTTATGTGGAGCTTCAAGATATTGATTCTGATAAGAAGTTCATTGTTAATGGACAGAGAATCAAGCACTATCTTGAAGGCAATGTTGAGCAAGAGTGCTCAAGGCTGAAGCTAGATTAAAAGCTCAACAAGGTCCAGCTAAAGACAATAAAGAAGCGCTTGCTGGGAGGCAACCCAGCCATGGGGCATCACTTCCTCTAAGCATTTTGCCCTATTCTTGATTTTATTTGTTTATATAAAGTTCATTGATCCTAAGGTAAAGAGTCAATTGTATAAGTTCACAGAGTTACAGAAGGATTGTGCACGCAAAACAGAGAAAAAAGAGCTCACTGGCAAGAAAACACCAGTAAAAGTCTGTTTTGGGCGTTCAACGCCCAACAGAAGCATCCACTGGGCGTTGAACGCCAGTAAGGATAGCCATCTGGGCGTTGAACGCCAGAAAGAAGCTCTTTCTGGGTGTTTAACGCCAGATTTACAGCGTTCTGGGCGTTCAGAAAAATGCTCAGTAACAAAGGACTTCCTGGCGTTCAACGCCAGAAATAAGCAGCAGCTGGGCGTTGAACACCCAGGAGAAGCAGCATTTGGGCGTTGAACGCCCAAAACATGCAGCGTTTGGGCGTTCAAACGCCAGGATGGTGGGGAGGAGGTAAATTCGTTTTTTTCTTCATATTTTTCATTTTAATCCTAATTTTCATGTTTCAATTCATGATTTCTTGCATAAACATGTTAAGAACCCTGATTTCTAAAATCCTTAATTTCTAAAAACCCTTCTTTAAAAATATTAAATGTATCTTAATCCATAAGCACAAATCCTTTTTTTCAATCCAACTCAACTCTTTTTCAAAATTTTCAAAACAAAACTCTCTCTTTTCATTCAAAAATCTTTTCAACTAAGCAATGTCTTTTTCAAATCTCCACACTATCTTTTTCAAAATTCCAAATCTATCTTTTTTAAATATCTTTCTTATCTTTCCAATTTTAAATCATATCTTTTCTCATCATATTTTTTCTAAAAATCATATCTTCTATCTTATCTTTCTCCCTATTTTTCGAAAACCCACCCCTCTCTCCCTTTAAATATGGGTTCGGCCTCCCTCCCCTCCCATTCACCATTGCACCTAGCTCTCCTTCTCTCCCTCTCCTTTTTTTTCTTTTTGCTTGAGGACAAGCAAACCTCTAAGTTTGGTGTGCTCATCCGTGATCACTAAGATCATGGCTCCTAAAGGAAAACAACCCACCCCAAGACGCAAGAAAGAGAGTGTTCCAAAACCACTTTGGAATCAAGGGAAGTTCTTAACTAAAGAACATTCAGACCATTATTACAAAATAATGGGTCTAAGATCAGTGATCCCGGAAGTCAGATTCGATCTGAAAGAAGACGAATATCCGGAGATCCAGGAGCAAATTCGAATCAGGAACTGGGAGATCCTAGCCAATCCTGAAACGAAAGTGGGAAGGAATATGGTCCAGGAGTTCTATGCTAATATGTGGCATACAGACAGGCAAAGACTATCTGGATCTGATATCTATGACTATCGGACCGTGGTCAGAGGAAAGATTATTCATACCTACCCTGACAAGATCAGAGAGAACTTAAAGCTACCTCAGCTGAAAGATGATCCAGACTCCTTCAATAGGAGAATGATGAGAACAGACAAGGGCCTGGATAAGATTCTAGAGGATATATGTATCCCTAGAGCCAGGTGGACCACCAGCACGAAGGGTGTTCCTAATCAACTCAAAAGAGAAGATCTAAAACCAGTCGCCAGAGGATGGCTGGACTTCATTGGGCATTCTCTGCTGCCCACTAGCAACCGTTCTGAAGTCACTATTAGAAGAGCAGTGATGATCCATTGCATCATGATGGGAAAAGAAGTGGAAGTTCATCAACTGATTTCAACTGAATTTTACAAAATTGCAAATAAAAATTCTAAAGATGCCAGGCTAGCTTATCCAAGCTTGATTTCTATGCTCTGCAAGGACGCTGGAGTAAGGATGGGAATAACTGAGTATATCTCAACTGAGCGACCTATCACCAAAGCATCAATGGAAAAACAACAAGCATAGGATGACCCCATCAAGAAGAAAACACAGGAATTTCTCCCAGAAATCCCTCAATCTGAATACTGGGAGTATCTTGAAACATCAGTTACCAAGATGCAAGAAGCTATGGAACAAATAATAAAAGAACAGAAGGAACAAAGTAGCATTCTTTGCTATTTGATTAAAGAACAGCAGGAGCAAGGGCGCGACTTAAGGGAATTGAAGCGCCAGAAATTATCTCTTGAAGGACCAAGCACCCCACAGATTAGAGGAACATCCACTCCCCAGAACAAAGGTTGTTAAATTCCAATCTTAGCCTTAACTCTGTGATAACAGTTCTTATTCTAGTTTTACCTTAGGAGTCATATAGTAGTAATTAGTATCTATATTTTTGATTTTATCTCCAATTAAGCTATAATTTAATTTTCTCATCATCATCAAACCTGAATAAAATAGAAGAATTTCTTTAGAGTAAGAGGCAATAATTTTCGAGTTTTTAATAAGAACATTCTAATTATTTACATGTGGTGGCAATGCTTTCTGTCTTCTGAATGAATGCTTGAACAGTGCATATGTCTTTTGAATTTGATGTTTAAGACTGTTAAATATGTTGGCTCTTGAAAGAATGATGAACATGAGACATGTTATTGATAATCTGAAAAATCATAAGAATGATTCTTGAAGCAAGAAAAAGCAGCAAAGAATAAAGCTTGCAGAAAAAAAATATAGAAAGAAAAAGAAAAAGCAAGTAGAAAAAGCCAATAACCCTTAAAACCAAAAGGCAAAGGTAAATAAAAAGGATCCCAAGGCTTTGAGTATCAGTGGATAGGAGGGCCTAAACGAATAAAATCCCGGCCTAAGCGGCTAAACTAAGCTGTCCCTAACCATGTGCTTGTGGCGTGAAGGTGTCAAGTGAAAACTTGAGACTGAGCGGTTAAAGTCAAGGTCCAAAGCAAAAGAAGAGTGTGCTTAAGAACTCTGGACACCTCTAATTGGGGACTCTAGCAAAGCTGAGTCACAATCTGAAAAGGTTCACCCAATTATGTGTCTGTGGCATTTATGTATCCGGTGGTAATACTGGAAAACAAAGTGCTTAGGGCCACGGCCAAGACTCATAAAGTAGCTGTGTTCAAGAATCAACATACCAAACTAGGAGAATCAATATCACTATCTGAATTCTGAGTTCCTATAGATGCCAATCACTCTGAGCTTCAATGATAAAGTGAGATGCCAAAACTGTTCAGAAGCAAAAAGCTACTAGCCCCGCTCATCTAATTAGAATCTGAGCTTCACTCAGAAACTCTGAGATATTATTGCTTCTTAAATTATTTGTATTCTATTTTATTTATCTAGTTGCTTGAGGACAAGCAACAGTTTAAGTTTGGTGTTGTGATGAGCGGATATTTTATACGCTTTTTGGGGTTAATTTCATATAGTTTTTAGTGTATTTTAGTTAGTTTTTAGTTTATTTTTAGTAGTTTCTAGGCAAAATTTATATTTCTGGACTTTACTATGAGTTTTTATGTTTTTCTGTGATTTCAGATATTTTCTGGCTGAAATTGAGGGAGCTGAGCAAAAATCTGATTTAGGCTGAAAAAGGACTACTGATGCTGTTGGATTCTGACCTCCCTGCACTCAAAATAGATTTTCTGGAGCTACAGAACTCTAAATGGCGCGCTTTCAATTGCGTTGGAAAGTAGACATCCAGGGCTTTCCAGAAATATATAATAGTCCATACTTTGCTCAAGGATAGATGACGTAAACTGGCGTTCAACGCCATTTCCATGCTGCTCTCTGGCGTCCAGCACCAGAAACAAGTTACAAAATGGAGTTCAACGCCAGAAACAGGTTACTACCTGGCGTTGAACACCCAAAACAGCCCAGGCACGTGAGAAGCTTTAGTCTCAGCCCCAGCACACACCAAGTGGGCCCCAGAAGTGGATTTCTGCACTATCTATCATAGTCTACTCATTTTTTGTAAACCTAGGTTACTAGTTTAGTATTTAAACAACTTTTAGAGACTTGTTTTGTATCTCATGATATTTTAGATGTGAACTTTGTAATCTCTGACGGCATGAGTCTCTAAACTCCATTGTTGGGGGTGAGGAGCTCTGCTGTGTCTCGATGAATTAATGCAAGTATTCCTGTTTTCCATTCAAACATGCGTGTTCCTATCTAAGATATCCATTCGCGCCTAACTATGGAGAAGGTGATGATCCGTGACACTCACCACCTTGCTCAACCCACGAACGTGTGTCTGACAATCACATCCGTTCTATATCAGATTGAATGAATATCTCTTAGATTCCTTAATCAGAATCTCCGTGGTATAAGCTAGATTGATGGCAGCATTCATGAGAATCCAGAAAGTCTAAACTTTGTCTGTGGTATTCCGAGTAGGATTCTGGGATTGAATGGCTGTGACGAACTTTAAACTCACGAGTGCTGGGCGTGGTGACAGACGCAAATGGATAGTAAATCCTATTCCGGTACAATTGAGAACCTGCAGATGATTAGTCGTGCGGTGACAGCACACTTGGACCCTTTTCACTGGAAGGATGGATGGTAGCCATTGACATCGGTGATCCACCAACATACAGCTTGCCATAGGAGGAATGTGCGTGCGTGAACAAGAAGGCAGAGGAAAGCAGACATTCAGAAGACAAAGCATCTCCAAAACTCCAACACATTCTCATTTACTACATAACAAGTAACTTTTAATTCATGCTCTATTGTTCATTTGCAAGTCAATTGATAATCACCTATTAATATCCTGACTAAGATTTGCAAGACAACCATAGCTTGCTTCAAGCCAACAATCTCCGTGGGATCGACCTTTACTCACGTAAGGTATTACTTGGACGACCCAGTGCACTTGCTGGTCATGTGTGCGAAATTGTAAGAGAGTAACAATTTTGTGCACCAGTTTTCTATGTAGTGGAATGAATTTTGTGGTTGGTGAAATGAGCCGTATGGATCTTGAGGGAGGCTTTGTGTTGAAGCAAAATCAACTGATGAAAAATTTTCAAGTGAAAAACTGGGAGGTGAGGTTGGACAATTTAGCATAAATGAATTGAAGGTTTGCTCAAGTAATGATGGCTCTTGATGAGTGGAGTATAAACTATTGAATGCTGTTTGGTTTTGATCCTCCCACCCTGATGAGCGGATAATTTATACCCTTTTTGGCATTGTTTTTACATAGTTTTTAGTATGTTTTAGTTACTTTTTATTATATTTTTATCAGTTTTTATGCAAAAATCACATTTCTGGACTTTACTATGAGTTTGTGTGTTTTTCTGTGATTGCAGGTATTTTCTGGCTAAAATTGAGGTACCTGAGCAAAAATATGATTCAGAGGCTGAGAAAGGACTGCAGATGTTGTTGGATTCTGACCCTCCTGCACTCGAAGCGGATTTTCTATAGCTACAAAAGCCCAATTTATGCGCTCTCAATTGCGTTGGAAAGTAGACATCTTGGGATTTCCAGCAATATATAATAGTCCATACTTTGTCCGAGATTTGATGGCCCAAACTGGCGTCCAAACGCCCACCAAAGACCCTTTTCTGGCGTAAAATGCCAGAACTGGCACCAGAACTGGAGTTAAACGCCCAAACAGGCACCCAAGCTGGCGTTTAACTCCAAGAATGGCCTATGCACGTGAAAACTTCAATGCTCAGCCCAAGCACACACCAAGTGGGCCTCGGGAGTAAATTTCTGCACTATCTGCACTTAGTTACTTACTTTATGTAAACCCTAGTAACTAGTTTAGTATAAATAGCACTTTTTACTATTGTATTAGGGAGTTTTTTTATCATCTAGCTTATGCCATTGTTGACATTTGGAGGCTAGCCTCACGGCCATGCCTCGTCCTATTTCACTTATGTATTTTCTACGGTGGAGTTTCTACACCTCATAGATTAAGGTGTGGAGCTCTACTGTTCTTCATGAATTAATGCAAGTACTATTGTTTTTCTTTCAATTCACGCCTACTTCTTCTTCAAGATATACTCTTGTACTTAATTCAGTTAAGTCAGAATGAAGGGGTGACCCGTGACAATCACCCACTATCTTGTTACTCGCTTAGCCAAGATCCGCGTGCCTGACAACCACAAGCGGTCTACATGATATTCAATGTAGTCATTGGACGAAAGCCGGAGTATATTCTCTTTGGTATCTAATACACGGACCGAGTCTGTGAGATTAGTAACTTCGTGGTATAGGCTAGAACCATTGGCAGCATTCCTGAGATCTGAAAAGTCTAAACCTTGTCTGTGGTATTCCGAGTAGGATCTGGGAAGGGATGACTGTAAAGAGCTTCAAACTTGTGAATGTTGGGCGCAGTGATAGTGTGCAAAAGGATAGAGAGATCCTATTCTGACGCTAGTGAGAACCGACAGATGATTAGCCGTGCGGTAGCTGTACCTGGTATTTTTCATCCGAGACGAGAAATCCGACAGTTGATTAGCCATTCAGAGATCGTACCTGGTATTTTTCATCCGAGAGGATCATATAGCCTGCCATGGAAGGGAGCACGCATGATTAGAAGAAGACAATAGGAAAGTAGAGGTTCAGAAGCAACAAAGCATCTCCAAACGCTTATCTGAAATTCCCACTAATGAATTACATAAGTATCTTTATCTTATTTTATGTTTTATTTATCTTTTAATTATCAAAACCTCAAACCATTTGAATCCACCTGACTAAGATTTACAGGATAACCATAGCTTGCTTCAAACCGACAATCTCCGTGGGATCGACCCTTACTCACGTAAGGTATTACCTGGATGACCCAGTGCACTTGCTGGTTTGTTGTGCGGAGTTGTGAAAAGTGTGAATCATAATTTCATGCACCAAGTTTTTGGCACCGTTGCCGGGGATTGTTCGAGTTTGGACAACGACGGTTCATCTTGTTGCTTAGATTGTGTAATTTTATTTTATGTTTAAGTTTTTTATTTTTAATTTCGAAAAAAAATGTGTTCTTCAGAATTTTTAAGAATGAATTCTAGAGCTTCATGAGATATGTTGAAACCTGGCTGGCTGTTAAGCCATGTCTAATCTTTTGGATTGAGGTTTCCACTTTCCATTACAAAAAGGACATGCTTGTATGTGTTATATTAAAGCTTGGCTGGCCATTTGGTCATGTCTAATTCTTTTGGACCGAAGCTTTAGAATAACATTGCATGAGCCTTTGGATTCTCAGTTATAATTCTTTGCTGAAGCTTGGCTGGCCATTGGCCATGTCTAATCTTTTGGACCGAAGCTTTAGACTAACATTACAGGAATTCTGGAATTCTTATTAAAAATTTTGAATTTCTTTATTTTCTTTTTCCAAAATAATTTCGAAAAAAAATATACAAAAAAATTTAATAAAATCATAAAAACCAAAAAATTTTGTGTTTCTTGTTTGAGTTTAGTGTCAAATTTTAAGTTTGGTGTCAATTGCATATTTTTTAATTTTTCAAAAAAAAATTCGAAAACTCATGCATTATGTTCTTCATGATCTTCAAGTTGTTCTTGATGATTTTTCTTGTTTGATCTTTGATTTTTCTTGTTTTGCGTCTTTTCTTGTTTTTCTTGTGCATTTTCGAATTCATAGTGTCTAAACATTAAAAATTTTTAAGTTTGGTGTCTTGCATGTCTTTCTTTTCTTAAAAATTTTCAAAAATATGTTCTTGATGTTCATCATGATCTTCAAAATGTTCTTGGTGTTCATCTTGACACTCAAAGTGTTCTTGCATGCATTACTTGTTTTGATCTTAAATTCTTGTGACTTGTGTCATTTTGTTGTTTTTCTCTTTCTTCATTAATTCAGAAAAAAATCAAAAAAATAATACCTTTCCCTTACTTTACTCATAAATTTCAAAATTTTGGGTTGACTTAGTCAAAAAATTTCAAAATTTAGTTATTTCTTGTTAGTCAAGCCAAAATTTTAATTTAAAAATTCTATCTTTTCAAATGTTTTTCAAAAATCAAATATTTTCCAATTTTCTTTCATGTTTTTCGAAAATTCTTCAAAATAAATTCTTTTAAATCTTTCTCTTATTTTTATTTCATAATTTTCAAAATCTTTGCTAGCATTTAATGTTTTGATTCAAAAATTTTAGTTTCTTGTTAGTCAAATCATTAACTTAAATTTTAAAAATCAAATCTTTTTAATTTCCTTTTCAAATATTTTTCAAAATAAATTTCAATCATATCTTTTTCAAAACTTAATTTCAAATTCTTTTTCTAACTTCTTATCTTTTCAAAATTTACTTTCAAATCTTTTTCAATTAACTAATTGATTTTTTTTGTTTGTTTTACTATTTCTTATCTTTTTCAAAATCAATTAACTACTTTTCTCTCTCTAATTTTCGAAAACCACTAACAACTTTTTCAAAATTCTTTTTAATTAACTAATTGTTTTAAATTCTAATTTTATTTTATTTCTTTTAATATTTTCGAATTCTAACTTATAATTAAAATAAAAAATAAAAATATTTTTCTTTTTCCTCTTCTTAAAATTTGAATACTCTCTCTCTCTCATCTCTTTCTATTTATTTTATTTAATTACTAACACTTCTCTTCTTCTTAAAAATTCGAACCCTCTCGCTCTCTGTGTGTTCGAATTCTCTTTATTCTCTCTCTACCTCATTCTTCTATTCTTCTCTTCTTCTACTCACATAAAGGAATCTCTATACTGTGACATAGAGGATTCCTCTTCTTGTCTGTTCTCTTCTGTTTCATATGAGCATAAACAAGGATAAGGACATTCTTGTTGAAGCTGATCTTGAACCTGAAAGGACTCTGAAGAGGAAGCTAAGAGAAGCTAAAGCACAACACTCTGGAGAAGACCTTACAGAAATTTTCGAAAAAGAAGAAGACATGGCAGCCGAAAACAACAACAATGGTGGAGATGCAAGGAAGATGCTTGGTGACTTTACTGCACCAACTTCTAACTTCCATGGAAGAAGCATCTCAATTCCTGCAATTGGAGCAAACAACTTTGAGCTTAAGCCTCAATTAGTTTCTCTAATGCAGCAGAATTGCAAGTTTCATGGACTTCCATTGGAAGATCCTCATCAGTTCTTAGCTGAATTCTTGCAAAACTGTGACACTATTAAGACCAATGGGGTTAATCCTGAGGTCTACAGACTCATGCTTTTCCCCTTTACTGTAAGGGACAGAGCTAGGACATGGTTGGACTCAAAACCTAAAGAAAGCCTGAACTCTTGGGAAAAGTTGGTCAATGCTTTCTTGGCAAAATTTTTTCCACCTCAAAAGATGAGCAAGCTTAGAGTGGAAGTCCAAACCATCAGACAGAAGGAAGTTGAATCCCTCTATGAAGCTTGGGAAAGATACAAGCAATTGATCAGAAGGTGTCCTTCTGACATGCTTTCAGAATGGAGCATCTTATGTATATTCTATGATGGTCTGTCTGAATTGTCCAAGATGTCATTGGACCACTCTGCTGGTGGATCTCTTCACCTAAAGAAAACACCTACAGAAGCCCAGGAACTCATTGAAATGGTTGCAAATAACCAGTTCATGTACACTTTTGAAAGAAATTCTATGAATAATGGGATGACTCAGAAGAAAGGAGTTCTTGAGATTGATACTCTGAATGCCATATTGGCTCAGAATAAAATATTGACTAAGGAAGTCAATATGATTTCTCAGAATCTGACTAGATTGCAAGCTGCATCCGGCAGTACTAAAGAAGCCTCCTCTGAAGGAGAAGCTTATGACCCTGAGAATCCTGGAATGGAAGAAGTGAATTACATGGGAGAATCCTATGGAAACACTTACAACCCTTTATGGAGGAATCATCCTAACTTCTCATGGAAGGATCAGCAGAAGCCTAATCAAGACTTCAATAATAATAATGGTGGGAGAAATAGGTTTGGCAATAGCAAGCCTTTTCTATCATCTTCTCAGCAACAGACAGAGAATTCTAAGCAGAGCCTCTCTGACTTAGCAACGATAGTCTTTGATCTATCTAAGACCACTATCAGTTTCATGACTAAAACAAGGTCCTCCATTAGAAATTTGGAGGCACAAGTAGGTCAGCTGAGTAAAAAAGTTACTGAAATCCCTCCTAGTACTCTCCTAAGCAATACAGAAGAGAATTCAAAGAGAAAGTGCAAGGCCATCAATATACCCAAAGTGGCTGAACCTATAGAGGAGGAAGAGGCAGTGATTTCCAGTGAGAAAAACCTCAATGGACGTCCACTGACCACTAAGGAGTTCCTTAATGAGGAACCAAAGGAATCTGAGGCTCATACAGATACAATAGAGATTCCACTGAACTTACTGTTGCAGTTTATGAGCTCTGATGAAGATTCTTCCTCTGATGAGGATGAAGATATTGTTGAAGAGCAAGTTGCTCGGTATTTTGGAGCAATCATGAAGCTGAATGCCAATCTATTTGGTAATGAAACTTGGGAGGATGAACCTCCATTGCTCATCAATAAACTGAATACCTTGGTTCAGCAGGAATTACCTCAGAAGAAACTGGATCCCGAAAAATTCTTAATACCTTGTACCATAGGCCCCATGACCTTTGAGAAGGCTCTGTGTGACCTGGGGTCAAGAATAAACCTCATGCCACTCTCTGTAATGGAGAAACTAGGGATCTTTGAGGTACAAGCTGCACAAATCTCACTAGAGATGGCAGACAAATTAATGAAACAGGCTTATGGACTTGTAGAGGATGTCTTAGTGAAGGTTGAAGGCCTGTACGTCCCTGCTGATTTCATAATCCTAGACAATGGGAAGGATGAGGATGAATCTATTATCCTTGGAAGACCCTTCCTAGCCACAGCAAGAGCTGTGATTGATGTGGACAGAGGAGATTTAGTCCTTCAATTGAATGCGGACTACCTTGTGTTTAAGGCTCAAGGATCTTCTTCTGTAACCATGGAAAGGAAGCATGAAAAGCTTCTCTCAATAAAAAAGTCAAACAGAGACCCCACACTCAACTTCTAAGTTTAGTGTTGGGAGGCCACCATTAAGCTCTGAGTCTCTGTGAAGCTCTCTAAGAGCTCACTGTCAAGCTATTGACATTAAAAAAGCGCTTATTGGGAGGCAACCCAATGTTTTTTAATTATATTTATTTTGTTTTCCATTGTCATGTTATGTTTTCTTTAGAAAGTTGATCATGTGAAGTCATAAAAACAGCTACAAAATTAAAGCGAAATCAAAAATAGCATAAAAAATAGCACACCCTAGAGGACAGGTTTACTGGCGTTTAAATGCCAGTAAGGATAGCAGAATGGGCGTTTAACGCCCAGTCTAGCAGCATTCTGGGCGTTAAACGCCAGAATTAGCACCCAGACTGGTGTTTAATACCAGAAAAGGGTGTCTGGTGTCTGGTGGGCGTTACATGCCAGAAAGGGGCATCAGCCTGGCGTTTAACGCCAGAAAAGGTAGTAGAGTTGGCATTAAACGCCAAAAATGGCACACAGGGGGCGTTTAAATGCCAGAAAGGTGCAGGGACCAGAATTCCTTGAAACCTCAGGATTTGTAGACCCCACAGGATCCCCACCTACCCCACCTCTTCTTCTCTCCTCTTCACACCTTAACACTCTTCCCCAAATACCCTTGACCAATCACATCAACACCTCTTCCCCAAACACCATTCACCTATCCAATCCTACCCTCTTCCCCATAATCTCTTCACCACTCATATCCATCTACCATTCTACATAACCCATCAACCCCACCTACCTCACCATTCAAATTCAAAATCATTTCCCTCCCAACCCAACCCCCTCCATACATGACTTCCCTCTCTCTCTTACCCTATAAATACCCCATCCTTACCACCTTCAATTTCACACATCAGAAACACTTACCCCCCTTAGCCGAATCTATCATACCACTCCATCTCCTCCATTCCTTCTTCTTCTCGTCCTTTCTTTCTTCTTTTGCTCGAGGACGAGCAAACCTTTTAAGTTTGGTGTGGGAAAAAGCTCTGCTTTTTATTTTTTCATAACCATTAATGGCACCTAAGGTCGGAGAAACCTCTTGAAACAGGAAAGGGAAAGCAATTACTTCCACCTCCGAGTCATGGGAGATGGAGAGATTCATCTCAAAATTCCATCAAGACCACTTCTATGAAGTTGTGGCCAAGAAAAAGGTGATCCTCGAGGTCCCCTTCATGCTAAAAAAAGTGAATATCCGGAGATCCGACGTGAAGTTCGAAGAAGAGGTTGGAAAACTCTCACCAACCCCATCCAACAAGTCGGGATCTTAATGGTTCAAGAATTCTATGCTAATGCATGGATCACTAAGAACCATGATCAAAGTGTGAACCCGAACCCAAAGAATTAGCTCACAATGGTTCGGGGGAAATACTTAGAATTCAGTCCAAAAACTATGAGGTTGGCATTCAACTTGCCAATAATGAGAGGAGATTCTCATCCTTTCACTAGAAGAGTCAACTTTGATCAAAGGTTGGACCAAGTCCTCACAGGCATTTGTGTGGAAGGAGCACAATAAAGGAGAGACTCAAGAGGCAATCCGGTTCAATTGAGAAGGTCTGACCTCAAACCCGTGGCTATGGGATGGTTAGAGTTCATCCAACGCTTTATCATTCGTACTAGCAACCGGTCCAAAGTAACTATGGATCGGGCTTTGATGATATATAGTATCATGATTGGAGAAAAAATAGAAGTTCATGAGATCATATCTCTAGAACTATATAAGGTGGCTGACAAGCCCTCCATTTTGGCAAGGTTAGCCTTTCCTCATCTCATCTGTCACCTATGCAATTCAGCTGGAGTTGTCATAGAGGAAGAAATCCTCATTGAAGGAGATAAGCCCATCACTAAGAAAAGGATGGAGCAAACAAGAGAGCCCACTCATGGACCTCAACAAGAGCATGAGGAAATTCCTTATCAAGAAATCCCTGAGATGCCTCAAGGGATGCACTTTTCTCCACATAACTATTAGGAGCAACTCAACACTTCTTTAGGAGATTTGAGTTCTAACATGGAGCAACTAAGGATGGAGCATCAAGAGCACTCCATTATCCTCAATGAAATCAGAGAGGACCAAAAGGCCGTGAGAGAGGAGCAACAAAGGCAAGGAAGAGACATAGAGGAGCTCAAGCACTCCATAGGATCTTCAAGAGGAAGAACTAGCCGCCGTCACTAAGGTGGACCCGTTCTTTAATTTCTTTGTTCTTATTTTTCTGTTTTTTTATTTTTATGCTTTATGTTTTGTCTATGTTTTTGTCTTTATTACATGATCATTAGTGTCTAGTGTCTATGTCTTAAAGCTATGAATGATTCCATGAATCTCTCACCTTTCTTAAATGAAAAATGTTTTTATTTGCAAAAGAACAAGAAGTATATAATTTTGAAAATTATCTTGAAATTAGTTTAATTATCTTGATGTGGTGGCAATACTTTTTGTTTTCTGAATGAATGCTTGAACGGTGCATATTTTTTATAGTGAAGTTTATGAATGTTAAAATTGTTGGCTCTTGAAAGAATAATGAAAAAGGAGAAATGTTATTGATAATCTGAAAAATCATAAAATTGATTCTTGAAGCAAGAAAAAGCAGTGAAAAACAAAAGCTTGCGAAAAAATGGTGAAAAAAATATAAAAAAAAAAGAAAGAAAAAGAAAAAGCAAGCAGAAAAAGCCAATAACCCTTTAAACCAAAAGGCAAGGGTAAAAAGGATCCAAGGCTTTGAGCATTAATGGATAGGAGGGCCCAAAGGAATAAAATCCTGGCCTAAGCGGCTAAACCAAGCTGTCCCTAACCATGTGCTTGTGGCGTGAAGGTGTCAAGTGAAAAGCATGAGACTGAGTGGTTAAAGTCATGGTCCAAAGCAAAAAGAGTGTGCTTAAGAGCTTTGGGCACCTCTAAGTGGGGACTCTAGCAATGCTGAGTCACAATCTGAAAAGGTTCACCCAGTTATGTGTCTATGGCATTTATGTATCCGGTGGTAATATTGGAAAATAAAATGCTTAGGGTCACGGCCAAGACTCATAAAGTAGCTATGTTCAAGAATCAACATAACTAGGAGAATCAATAACACTATCTGAATTATGAGTTCCTATGGATGCCAATCATTCTGAACTTCAAAGGATAAAGGGAGATGCCAAAACTATTCAGAAGCAAAAAGATACTAGTCCCGCTCATCTAATTGAAACTAATCTTCATTGATATTTTTGAAATTAATTGAATATTCTGTTCTTTTTATCATATTTTGTTTTTAGATTCTTGGGGACAAGCAACAATTTAAGTTTGGTGTTGTGATGAGCGGATAATTTATACCCTTTTTGGCATTATTTTTACATAGCTTTTAGTATGTTTTAGATACTTTTTATTATATTTTTATTAGTTTTTATGCAAAAATCACATTTCTGGACTTTACTATGAGTTTGTATTTTTTTGTGATTTCAGGTATTTTTTGGCTGAAATTGAGGGACCTGAGCAAAAATCTGATTCAGAGAATAAGAAAGGACTGTAGATGTTGTTGGATTCTGACCCTCCTGCACTCGAAGCCGATTTTCTGTAGCAACATAAGCACAATTGGTGCAATCTCAATTGCGTTGGAAAGTAGACATCTTGGGCTTTCCACCAATATATAATAGTCCATACTCTGTCCGAGATTTGATGGCCCAAAGTGGCGTCCAAACGCCCACCAAAGACCCTTTTCTGGCGTAAAACGCCAGAACTGGCACCAGAACTGCAGTTAAGCACCCAAACTGGCACCCAAGCTGGTGTTTAACTCCAAGAATAGCCTATGCACGTGAAAGCTTCAAAGCTCAGCCCAAGCACACACTAAGTGGGCCCCGGGAGTGGATTTCTGCACTAGCTACACTTAGTTACTTACTTTCTGTAAACCCTAGTAACTAGTTTAGTATAAATAGCACTTTTTACTATTGTATTAGGGACTTTTTTTATCATCTATCTTATGCCAATGTTCACGTTTGGAGGCTGGCCTCACGGCCATGCCTCGTCCTATTTCACTTATGTATTTTCTACGGTGGAGTTTCTACACCTCATAGATTAAGGTGTGGAGCTCTGCTGTTCTTCATGAATTAATGAAAGTACTATTGTTTTTCTTTCAATTCACGCCTACTCCTTCTTCAAGATATACTCTTGTACTTAATTCAGTTTAGTCAGAAAGAAGGGGTGACCCGTGACAATCACCCACTATCTTCGTTACTTGCTTAGCCAAGATCCGCGTGCCTGACAACCACAAGCGGTCTACATGATGTTCACCGTAGTCATTGGACGATAGCCGGAGTATATTCTCTTGGGTATCTAATACATGGACCGAGTCCGTGAGATTAGTACCTTCGTCGTATAGGCTAGAACCATTGGCAGCATTCCTGAGATCTGGAAAGTCTAAACCTTGTCTGTGGTATTCTGAGTAGGATCTGGAAAGGGATGACTGTGAAGAGCTTCAAACTTGTGAATGTTGGGCACAGTGACAGTGTGCAAAAGGATAGAGAGATCCTATTCCGACGTTAGTGAGAACCGACAGATAATTAGCCGTGCGGTAGCTGTACCTGGTATTTTTCATCCGAGACGAGAAATCCGACAGTTGATTAGCCATGCAGAGATCGTACCTAGTATTTTTCATCCGAGAGGATCATACAGCCTGCCATGGAAGGGAGCACGCATGATTGGAAGAAGACAATAGGAAAGCAGAGGTTCAGAAGCAACAAAGCATCTCCAAACGCTTATCTGAAATTCCCACCAATGAATTACATAAGTATCTTTATTTTATTTTATGTTTTATTTATCTTTTAACTATCAAAACCTCATAACCATTTGAATCCACCTGACTAAGATTTATAGGATAACCATAGCTTGCTTCAAGCCAACAATCTCCGTGGGATCGACCCTTACTCACGTAAGGTATTACTTGGACGACCCAGTGCACTTGCTGGTTAGTTGTGCGGAGTTGTGAAAAGTGTAAATCACAATTTCGTGCACCACACCAACAACTTGAGTACTTGTTGATTTCATCACTGTGTGGATCATTTTGTGGCATCAGGGAGCAATCTTCCATGTATGTATTGACAGCATAGTCAAGTGATAATGTCTTTGAATGATTAGAATGTGAATTATTGAAATTCCCTTCCCAGCCATCATTTGTGTGCGTGTCATAATTGTATGAATCATTTTGTGGCTCTGAAAAGTAGTTCATTTCACTTGATTGTTCATACTCTCTCATTCCTTGTTGATATTCCCATTCACCATGAGGATAATGAGCTAAATCATCTTGTGGTGGTGGGCAATATCTCATGAAATTATCTTGATCGTTTTCTGGAGCATATCCCCACTGGGTGGACTACTCATAATCTGTTAATTCTTGGTGATATTCCCAGCCACCATTAGGATATATATATATGAATTATTTTGTGGTGTTGGGTATCCCATGAAATTGTTTTGCTCATCTTGTGGCCCTGAAACATATCCCCATTGATTGGGTTGCTCAGAATATATGATTTCTTGGTGATATTCCCATCCATCATTAGGATAATGACTTGAATCATACTGTGATGGTGGGTAATATCCCATGAAATTTGTTTGATCAAAAGATGAGTTGAACTCCATTTAAATTTTGTAAAATACATCACTAATGAAAATTGAAATTTAGGTCACATATGAGAATTTCTTAGTGAGGCAATAACTCAAACACCTTGGTATCATCTTAAAACAAAAAATTAAAAGAAAAAAACAAAGAAAATGTTTAATCTAGACTTCTCACCCACTTAATCATTGTCGATCTATATCAATCCCCGGTAACGGCGCCAAAAACTTGATGAGGGAAAAACGATTCCACACAAACTCACCAGCAAGTGTATCGGGTCGCATTAAGTAGTAATAACTCACAAGAGTGAGGTCGATCCCACAGGGATTGATGGATCAAGCAACTTTAGTGAGGTGATTAGTTTAGTTAAGCTAACAGTGGTGAATTGGGTGAAATTGTATTAATAGAATATAAATTGCATAAGGTATAAAGTGCAGAAGGTAAATTGGCAGAAACTTAAAGAGCAAGAAACGTAAATTGAAGAAAATGTAAAGGGGATTGGGTGCTGGGAAATTAAATGAAGCAGTAAATCAGAAGTAAGAACAATGGCATAAGATTTAAATTGCATGAAAGTAAATTGAGAGCAATGGGAACAGAAGATTAAAATCAAGCACAATGTAAACTGAGTTGTAAAATTGCAGAAAGGAATATTTGCAGAAGAAGATTATCAGAAACTGAAAGTTGTGTAAGCCAAACTGAATTCAATACTGAAATGTAAAAGTGCAGAAAAAATAAAAATATTTCAGGAGAGGCTTCTAGTCTACTCCTACTCCTACTCCTACTGCTGCCTACTACTACTGTAGCCAACTCCAGTGCTTCTATGAAATGAAATTGATGTCTTTATATAGGCTTTACAAAATGAAAATGAAATTTCAAACAAATTACAAATAAATGAAATTCCTATTCTAACTGTGTCTTGTGCCTTTGAGTGATGTCAAAGGGCTCAGCTTGCTTCGAATTCTCAATGGGCTTTGAATCAGATTAATTGAGCAAGAGTTGCAATTCCAGGAGAACGGAGCATTTTCAAATTGAGCGCAGCGTTTATTCACCCACACGTACGCGTTCTCTACGCGTGCGCGTCCCTGGCGTTTTGGCACATCGACGCGTACGCGTCACTTACGCGTATGCGTCACTTACGCGTACGCGTCCCTTGCAGCATTCACTAAACGAACGCAGCGTTCATGCAATGAATGCTACCCCACGCGTACGTGTCACACGTGGATTGCAAAAATGCCATTTCCATGCTGATGCTCCATTCACGCGTTTGCGCAATCCTTCACCATTGTCACACCCACGCGTACGAGTCATGCACGCGTACGCGTCGATGGCTAAACCTCAAATCCAAATTTTGCGCTTTGTCGCAGGCATTCTTTGGTAACGAACGTAGCGTTCTTGCTGAGTGAACGCTGATCCTCCTCCCACGCATGCGCGCCATGCATGCGTATGCGTGGAGCTTCAAAGGTGTCATCCTACGTGTAAGCGCCTTGTACACATGCGCGTTACTCGTGAACATAGCGTTCTTGGCCTGAGAGCACTTCTTCCTTCGTAAATCATGGGCCACGCTTTTAAAAGCGTGGCCTAAGGCTCCAAAGTGTGCCCAAGAATTTCTCTTTTCTCCTATTTAGCTTATTTTGTGCTTTTTTTTGCTTCCTTTTCTTCTTATTTCCTACAAAGTTTATAAAATCAAAAGATCAAAGAAAATATACTATTTAAGCATTCAATATTTAAGCACTAATCATCAATTTCTTGTATGAAAAAGCATAAAACAACATGACATGATGACGTGTCATCACAGGGTTGGGCTTATAGCAGTATGCCAGTGTCCCTTTTTGTCACTTTCCTCTTCCATAGTGAATACCATGATAAGATAAGTGAATACGACCGTCTTCCACGGTGAAAAATCCTCAATATGGATATTCTTATTTTTGTAGCCTCTAGGTATCTTCCTTTTGGGGCTTTCCTCCTTTGTGGATAGTGTACATCCAACATCAAACTTATGTTTGGTCTTAGGAGGGATTGAGTTAGTTCCATCCAAGGGAGGAGGCTTGGATGCTGAATCCTTTATGCAGGTGCCTCCCTTGTCAGGGGGTAATGGAGGGTCAAAGACCTTGAATACTATCTAGTCCTTATGTAAGGTAATCCTTGTTCCCTTTTGGATTCCCAACTTCTCCATTACTATACTTGACCTTAGGTCACACAGAGCCTTCTCAAAGGTCATGGTGCCTATGGTGCAAGGAATCAGAAAGTGTATAGAGTCTGGAAGCTTCTGAGGTAGCTCTTGCTGAACCAAAGCATTGGGGTCTTTGGAAAGCAATGGAGGTTCTTCCTCCAAAAGGCTTTGTACCAAACAGTTTGGCATTCAATTTCATGAGAGCTCCTAGCTACTGAGCAACTTGCCCTTTCCTAGTGTCTTCATCCTCACTTGAGGATTAGTAGTCATCAGAACCCATACACTACAAAAGTGCATTCAAAGGAACCTCAATGGTCTTTATGGTTTTCTTTGGTTCTGAGATAGAGGGTTCTTGAGTGGGCTTTAAGCTCTCAAGGAGTGTGCTCTCACTGGCATTCAATGCCAACTCTGTCAGCTTATTGGGCGTTGAACGCCATTGCTGTCCACCTTGACTGGCATTCCCTCTAGCATTCTGGGCGTTGGACAACTAGCAGGGGTGTTGTTGCTGGCGTTCAATGCTAGCTTCCCTGGGTGTATGGGTGTTGAACGCCCAGTGAGGGCTTTCTCACTGGCGTTCAATGCTTTCCCGGTCTCTCCAGACTCAGCCTCTGCCTCAGTGGAAGGTATCAGATTTAAACTTAAGCCAAGATCATACAGGACTTTGTAAAAAATAATCTTTCCATTAATCTATAGGGTCTGGAAGCTCCATGGATCTGGCATCTTCCTTGGCAGCTCAGGCTGAATTAGGATACTGTACTTCTTAGTAAGTATCTCTATTTCATCTCCCCTTAGGTCCTTCTTTTCAAATACCTCTGTAAAGGAGATATTAACTTGCAGTTCCTTAAGGGCTATTGGTGGAATGAGCTAACTTCTCATCTGCCAGTTCTTTCTGCACTCCAAGGAAATGTGGCTCTTGAGGTTCTTTCATCTTTGCAAGAGGGAGCTTTGTGATCACCACAGACTCCTCTTGTACACCCAGAGAGGAATCAACTTAAGGTTCCTTCTCTTCTGTAGAGGCGTGCTCAATGGCAGTCTTAGGATCCTCTTGGTTCTTGCTTGCCTTAAGTCCCTCAGTAGCATGCTCCTGAGGTTTGGCCTCCCTAGTGAAGACAACTGTCTCACCTTCTTTTAAGGTTTCCATGTCTAGAACTACTGTCTCACCTTCTTGGTCCTTGCTTGCCTTAAGTCCCTCAGTAGCATGCTCTTGAGGTTTGGCCTCCCTGGTGAAGACTACTGTCTCACCTTCTTTTAAGGTTTCCATGTCTAGAACTTCTGTCCTAGCTAGATTCTCCTCACAAGAGTATAAGTGCTGGTTATTGGCAGCTATCTCAATGAGCTCATCTGCTTCTTTATGTGTCTCTATTAGGTCCAGAGAACCACCTGCAAAGTGATCTATTGTCTCTCTGGCCATCTCAGAGATAGCTTCATAGAAGATGATCGGCTTGCCCTATCCAGACAACACATGGGGGACAATTCCTGAACATCAACTTGTACCTCTCCCAAGCATCACGGAGAGACTCACTCTCCTTCTGTCTGAAGGTCTGGACATCTGACACTAGCTTTGCTAGTCTCTGTGAGGGAGAGAACTTGTTCAGAAAATTGTTAATAACCTGATCCAAGGTGTTCATACTTCCCCTGGGTGCAAAATTCTACCAATCTTTTGCTCGATCTTTCAGAGCAAATGGGAATAGTTTTAGCTTGTGGAGTTCAGGGTCCACTCCATTGGTGTCTGCAGTGTCACAGAACTGCAGGAAGTCAGTGATGAATTTACTGAGGTCTTCCTGTGGATGTCCGTGAAATTGGAACTTTTGCAACACTAATGTAATATGTTGTGGGTTGATATCAGAGTAGGTACATTGATATTTTCTCCATATAAATCAGGGTTGAAGCCGCCAAGCACCTTTCTTGCCTTTCTTCGAGGTTCGGCCATGTCTCCCTTTTCTTGTTCAAAGTTTTCTAAAAGGTCTCTTCTGGAGTGTTGTGATTTAGCTTGTTGTAAACGCCTCCTCAGAGTCTTCTCAGGTTCATGATCAGGAGTCAAGAGGAGTTCTTTATCCCTGTTCCTGGTCATAAACAAGAAGAAAAGAAAAAAGAAAGATGAAAAAGAAGAAAGCTCTTTGTGCCAATTGGCAAGAAGCTCCTCCCTAAAGTCAGATGTAAGGAAAGACGATAAAATAGAAACCAAATGGGAGTTCTATGTTCAAGAACAAAGGACTCCCTGTAAGATGTGAAGAGTGAAGAAGAAGAAATAAAAGAAATAAAAGAAGTAAAAGAAAAAAGAAGATAGAAGATGAGAGAGGGGGAGTAGAGTTGAATAATAGAGATGTGAGAAGAATAGCAGTATAAATAGTAAAAGTAAATAAGAATTAAAATATTTTATTTTTTTATTTAATTAATTAATTAATTTTTTGAAAATTAAGTTAAATTAATTTAAAAATATTTAAATTTAATTGTTAAATTTTCGAAAATAGGGGAGAGAGAAGAGAGAGAAATTTTTGAAAATTGAGAGAGATGAGAGTTAGTTAGGTGGTTTTGAAAAAGAAGTGAGAGAAGAAGGGGGAGTGGTTTTTCGAAAATTGAGAGAGGGGAAAATTAGTTAGGTGATTTTGAAAAAGATGAGAGAGAAGATAAGATATTAATTAAGAAAAGATAAAATAAAAAATAAAAATAAACGATAAGATAAGAAAAGATTTAAATCTAAAATAAGATAAGAAGTAAGATAAGAAAAGATTTTGAAATTAAAATTTGAAATTAGAAAAAGAAAAATATTTGAACTTGATTTTAAAAAGATAAGATTTTAAAATTTGAAATTGAAAAAGATATGATTTTAAAATTTGAAGTTTGAAAAAGTTAAGATAAAATTTTTAAATTTTGAAAAAGATATGATAAGATTTGAAAAAGATAAGATTTTTGAAAAAGATATGATTTTTAATTTTAAAAAATTTGATTTTTGAAAACTTGACAACTAAGATATGATAAGATAAAATTTTGAAAATTGAAATCTGAATTTTTTTGAAAAATTTCGAAAATTAAGGTGAAAATTAGTTAGAAAATATATTTTTTTGATTTTTTGAATTTTATGATGAAAGAGAAAAACGCAAAAAAGACACAAGACTTAAAATTTTTAGATCTAGCACCCATGTTTTTCGAAAATTTTTGGAGGGAAACACCAAGGGACACCAAACATAAAAATTTTAAGATCAAGACACATACAAGACTCAAGAACACTTTGAAGATGAACAAGAACACGAAGAACAAAATTTGAAGGCTCAAAGAACTCAAGAACATAAAAAGAACACCAAACTTAAAATTTTTAGAAAACCAAGACAAAATTTTTGAAAATAACAAGAAAAATAAAAATAAAAAGAAAACATGAAACTTACAAATTTGAACAAGATTTTACCAAAGAAAAATTATTTTTAGAAATTTTTAGAAAGAAAGACTCAAAGAACACGAAATTACCAAGAACATAAACACATTCAAAGAACAAAGATTAGACAAAGAAAAGAAAAATATTTTTGAAAAGTTTTGTGATTTTTAAAAATTTGAAGAAGAGTAAAATAAAAATAAAAGACTCAAAGACTCAAACCAAGAATGAAAATTGAACAAAGGAAAGAAAAATATTTTTGAAAAAAGATTTTTAATTTTTCAAAAAATTGAGAAGAAGCAAAAAGTAGAAAAGCTAACAAAATTAAAGAAAATACCCGATCTAAGGAGCAAAACAATCTGATAGTTTATCCAAACTCAACAATCCTCGGCAACGGTGCCAAAAACTTGGTGCACGAATCCCACACTTTCGTACAGCTGTACCAGCAAGTGCACTGGGTCGTCCAAGTAATACCTGAGCGAGTTAGGGTCGATCCCACGAGGATTGTGGTTTGAAGCAAGCTATGGTTATCTTGCAGGTCTTAGTCAGGCAGATCAGAAGGTTGTTAGATTAAGTATATGGAGTTGGATGAAGCATCATGAAACTGTGAAAGGAATAAGTGATAGGATTAGAGATGAGAGTCGGAGTTGGCTTTGTCTTTCTGAAGTAACTCTGGTACTATTGTCTTCATTGCTTGTGAATAATGTTCTTCAATGGTAGGCTATATGTGATTGACACTGGTTTGAGCCGCTGTCAATACTCCTCCAGATCTGAACCCCAGGTTTAGTGTGTATCCATCCCTACTTGAGGGTGAAGTTCCTGCAGGCCATTCTCCTTAATGATCCTACTCAAAATACCACAGACAAGGTCAGATCTTCCAGATCAGAGAATTCTGCATCTTTGGGTTCTAACCTCTACCACAAAGACCCTAATCTCCCCGAAAATTGGCTAAACTAATGTCTCGAGAAGTCCCCAACGAAATCGTGGATTAGCCGTCTGAGAGACGTATATTCAAGCTGGTGGTTCATCATTGTCCCGATGAAAGACGCACTCTGAACCCATGTAGAATTTGATAACCTTATGCCAGTTCAACGCATTTATATTGATGAGGAACAAATATACATCTTTGAGATAGAGCAAACACGGATCGAAAAAGAAACAATAATACTTTCATTAATTCATAGGACTCAGCAGGGCTCCTCCCCTCAACCTAGGAGGTTTAGAAACTTATACTGAAAGTAAAAACAATGGAAAAACAAAAATATGGCAGAGTGGTGTGTGTGATAAGTCTCGAATAACATGAATTTAATCCCTTAAATACTAAAACAAATGACTAGTAAGGGTAAAACAGGCTATTTAGTGCTAAAATCCACTTCTGAGGCCCACTTGGTGAGTGTTTGGGCTGAGCTTTAATGAGATCCACGTGCTATGAGGCTCCTTGGGCGTGGAACGCCAGCTTAGGATCCTCTCTGGGCCTTTCAATACTGGGCTCTGCTTTTTGGGTGCTGGACGCCTGGAAGGGGCAGGAAGCTGGCGTTGGAAGCCACTTTTGGGCCTTCTAGTCCGAAGCAAAGTATAGACTATTATATATTTCTGGAAAGCTCTGGAAGTCAAATTTCCATAGCCGTTAAGAGTGCTCCATTTAGACTTCTGTAGCTCCAGAAAAGATCTTCCAAATGCAAGCAGGTCAGATCCGGACAGCATCTGTAGTGCTTTCTCTGTCTCTGAATCAGACTTCTGCTCTAGCTCCTCAATTTCAGCCAGAAAATACCTGAAATTGCCCAAAAATACAAAAACTCATAGTAGAATCCAAAAATGTGAATTCAACACTAAAACCTATAAAAACTTAATAAAAACTAAATAAAAACTACTAAAAACTATATGAAAGTGATGCCAAAAAGCGTATAAAATATCCGCTCATCAGCGCCAGAATGGCTGCAAGGTTGGGCGTTGAACGCACAGTGAAGGGTTCCTCACTAGCATTCATCGCCAGAAAGCCTGCCTGGTTGGGTGTTGAACGCCCAATGAGGGGTTCCTCACTGGCGTTCAGCGCCAGAAAGCAGGTGTGTTTAGGCGTTGAACGCCAAGCCATTGCTCCCTGGCTGGAGTTCAATGCCAGCTCTGCTGCTAGGATGGGCGTTGAATGCCTAGTGAGGGGTTTCTCACTGCCATTTAGCGCGAGGCTTTCTGCCAGATTGGGCGTTGAACACCCAGTGATATGTCCTTCACTGGCATTCAACGCCACCCCATTCTCTCCAAATTTGGCCTCTACCTCCATGGTTGTTGCCTTGCACTCTTTTCTTGGATTCACCTCAGTGTTACTAGGAAGAGTGTCAGGAGGAGTCTCATGGATCCTCTTGCTCAGTTGACCAACCTGTACCTCTAAATTTCTAATGGAGGACCTTGTTTCATTCATGAAACTATGAGTGGTCTTAGTGAAGCTGGAGACTAGAATGGCTAAGTCAGAAAGGCTCTGCTTAGAGGTCTCCCTGTTCCCTTGAGAAGATGGGAATGGTGGTCTGTTGTTGAACCTATTCTGGTTCCTTCCACCTTGATTATTATTGAAACCTTGCTGAGGTTTCTGTTGATCCTTCCATGAGAGGTTAGGATACTTCCTCCATGAAGGGTTGTAGGTGTTTCCATAGGGTTCTCCCATGTAATTCACCTCTTCCATGGTGGGTTGATTAGGATCATAAGCTTCTATTTCAAAAGAAGCTTCTTAAGTACTGCCAGCTGCAGTTTGTATTCCAGTCAGATGCTGGGAGATCATATTGACCTGTTGGGTCAAGATCTTATTCTGAGCCAATATGGCATTCAGAGTATCAACTTCAAGAACTCCTTTCTTCTGAGAGGTTCCATGGTTTACATGATTTATTTCAGAAGTGTACATGAATTGGTTGTTTGTAACCATCTCAATAAGTTCTCTATCTTCTGCAGGTGTTTTCTTCAAGTGGAGTGATCCACCTGTAGAGCTGTCTAATGAAATTTTGGACAATTCAGATATACCATCATAGAATACGACTATGATAGACCATTCTGAGAGCATATCAGGAGGACATCTCCTGATCAGTTGCTTGTATCTTTCCCAAGCTTCATAGAGGGATTCACCTTCTCTTTGTCTGAAGGTTTGAACTTCCACTGTATTTTTGCTCATTCTTTGAGGGAGAAAGAATTTAGCCAAAAAAGTATTAACCAGCTTTTTCCAATAGTCTAGACTCTTTCTAGGTTGAGAATCCAACCATATCTTAGCTCTGTCTCTTACAGCAAAAGGAAAGAGCATATGCTTGTAGATTTCATGATCTACTCTATTAGTCTTTATAATATCACAGATCTGTAAGAACTCAGCTAAAAAATGATGTGGATCTTCCCTTGGAAGTCCATGGAACTTGCAGTTCTGCTGCAGAAGAGAGACTAACTGAGGCTTAAGCTCAAAATTGTTAGCTCCAATGGAAGGTACAGAGATGCTTCTGCCATATAAGTCAGAGGTAGGCATGGTGTAGTCACCAAGGACCTTTCTTGGCTCCTCATGAGGTTCGGCCATGTCTTTCCTTTCTTGTTCAAAGTTTTCTGAGAGGTTTCTTCCAGAGTGTTGTGCTTTAACTTGTTGCAAACGCCTCCTTAGAGTTTTCTCAGGTTCAGGATTAGGATTAAGAAGAGGTTCTTTATTCCTGTTCCTGGTCATAAACAAGAAAAGAAGAAGGAAAGAAAAGAAGAAAGCTTTTTGTGCTACTTGGACAAAAGAGCTTCTAGTGAGATGTGAAGAAAGAAGAATAAGAAACAAAAGTGAAGATGCAGGATGGGAGACAAGAAGAGTTCGAATAATATAAATAGAAAAGAGAAGAAAAAGATGAATAAGAATTAAAATATTTTTTTATTTAATTTATTTATTATTTTCGAAAATTAAGTTAATAATTAAAAAGGAATTGAAAATTGGTTGGTGAAAAATAGAGAGAAGAGTTAGTTCGGAAGTTTTGAAAAAGAGGAGAGAGAAGATAAATAATTAGGAAAAGTCTAGAGGGCCAGCCCCTTTTTCAAATTCTAGCCAGCATGTAATCAGCAAAGAAAAGTGAGCCATTGGATAAAATCTCACACCGATCTCACACCATTAAAATTATCATTGATAGCTATTTGATGGCTACAAATCACAAAAGTTGCTGGCCCCCTAGCACTCCTCAAATAATGAATTAAGAAAAGATTTGAATTTAAAATTAAAAAGATAAGATAAGAAATTAAAAAGAATTGAAAAAGATTTGATTTTAAAAATTTGAAGTTAGAAAAGATAAGATAAAAAACAAAAAGATTTGAAAAAGATTTAAAAGAAAGATAAGATTTAAAAAACATTGAATTTTGAAATTTGATTTTGAAAAAGGTTTAATTTTGAATTGAAATTTGAATTCTTAAATTTTGAAAATTTGAAAAAGATAAGATAAGATTTTGAAAAAGATAAGATTTTTGAAAAAGATATGATTTTTAGTTTTGAAAAGATTTGATTTTTGAAAATTTGAAGACTAAGATATGATAAGATAAAAATTTTAAATTGAAATCTGAATTTTTATTTAAAAATTATGAAAATAATGTTAAAATAAAAATAGAAAAGATATTTTTTTTATTTTTTGAATTTAATGAGGAGAGAGAAAACAAGCAAAAGACACAAAACTTAAAATTTTTAGATTTAATGCTCCTAATTTTCGAAAAGTTTTGGAGGGAAACACAAAGGGACACCAAACTTAAAAATTTTAAGATCAAAACAAAAGAAAACACAAGAACACTTTGAAGACTAACAAGAACACAAAGAACAAGACTCAAGAAACTCAAAGAACACAAGAACATAAAAAGGACACCAAACTTAAAGATTGAAACAAGACTCAAACAAAAAGACACTAAATTTTGAAAATTTTTAGAAAAAGACTCAAGGATTTTCGAAAATTCAACCAAGAACACAATTAAAAGATTCAAACAAAAAGCTAAGGATGCATGAAAATAAACTGTTTGAAAAAAAGGTTTTTGAAAAAGTTTTAAAATTTTTGGAAAAGAAAACAGAAAACAAGTATGACTTAAACCAAGAACAAAGATTAAACAAAGAAAATAAAATTTTTTTTGAAAAGTTTTTAAAATTTTCGAAAAATAGAGAAAAAGAAAATAAAAATAAAAGATTCAACAAAAATCAAAAGACTCAATTAAAAATGATCAAGAAATAAGGTACCTAATCTAGGGATCAAGATAATTCGTCAGTTTGTCCAAACTCAACAATCCCCGGCAACGGCACCAAAAACTTGGTGCACGAATCCCCACACTCCGTACAGCTGCACCAGCAAGTGCACTGGGTCGTCTAAGTAATACCTGAGCGAGTCAGGGTCGATCCCACGAGGATTGTGGTTTGAAGCAAGCTATGGTTATCTTGCAGGTCTTATTCAGGCGAATCAGAAGGTTGTGTTTTTATGAAAAGGGGAAACTATTCATAATTTGTATTTGTAAATTGGAGTGCAGTCAGTTGGATTGATTTAAGGGCAATCAGTAATAGGAATGTAGTTGAGGATCGGAGTTGCTTTGTCTTTCTGAATTAACTTTGGTATTACTGTCTTCTTTGCTTGTGAGTGATTTCTTCTATGGCAGGCTGTATGTGATCAACGCCATGGGCCATTATTATTGATCTCCTCTACTATAGATTGAACGCCATTGGTCGTGGTCATCCAATCTGACGAAGGTTGAAGCTCTTAGCATCACATTCTCCTGGCGATCCTACTCAAAATGCCACAGACAAGGTTGAATCTTCTGGATCAGAGAATGCTGCTTCTTTAGATTCTAGCCTGTACCAGGGAGACCCTAATCTCCCCAGAAATTGGCTGAACTGGTGTCTTGAGAAGTCCCCAACGAAGTCGTGGATTAGCCGTCTGAGAGATGTATAAACATAGCTGTTGGCTTGTGCTTTCCAGTCACGTATTCACACGAACCCAAGTAGACGCGGGTGTTTGTTAGGCACGTTCATCTTAGTATGATGAATAGAGCTGATTGTCACTGATCATCCTATTCACCATGTTGAAGATCGAGTATACATCTTATAATTAAATCAAACACGTATCGAAGAAGAAATAGTAATACTTTTATTAATTCATAGGACTCAGCAGGGCTCCTCCCCTCAACCTAGGAGGTTTAGAAACTCATACTGAAAGAAAATACAAAGTAAAACTCAAAAATAATGTGTAAAGTATGCGTGATGTCTTAATGATTATGTAAAATACACTTTAAATACTAAACAGATGACTAGCAAGGGTAAAACTATCTATTTAGTGCTAAAATCCAATCTGGGGCCCACTTGGTGAGTGTTTGGGCTGAGCTTTGATGATATCCACGTGCTATGAGGCTCCTAAGGCATGAAACGCTGGCTAGGGGGTCCTCTTTGGGCGTTTGGACGTTGGTCTCTGATCTTTTGGTGCTGGAAGCCTGAAAGGGGGCAGGAAACTGGCATTGAACGCTAGTTTTAGGCCTTCTAATTTGAAGCAAAGTATAGATATTATACATTACTGGAAAGCTCCGAAAGTCAGCTTTCTATAACTGTTGAGAATGTTCCATTTGGACTTCTGTAGCTCCAGAAAAGCTCTTCCGAGTGTAAGTAGGTCAGATCCGGACAGCATCTGTAGTGCTTTCTCTGTCTCTGAATCAGACTTTTGCTCCAACTCCTCAATTTCAGCCAGAAATTACCTAAAATTGTACAAAAATAGAAAACTTATAGTAGAATCTAAAAAATGTGAGTTTAACACTAAAACCTATAAAAACTTAATAAAAACTAAACAAAACACACTAAAAACTATATGAAAATGATGCCAAAAAGCATATAAAATATCCGCTCATCAGAGGACTTCTCCGATGTATGTGAATTGCTCTTCCTTGTTGGTCAACCCGACTCACTGGAGGTTGTCCATGGGTTGAGGTCTTTCATTGAAATCCTACCTAGGATCAAGTTCAGACAATGTCAGGACCTCGCTGGTATTGTGGATGGCTTGTACCCGTGGCCGAGGTGTTTGCTTCGTCAAGTTTTGCTTTAGGCTAGCATTGTAGCACTACCGAGCTTCTTGGTGATCCACATGTACTGTCACAATTCTATTTTCCTGCACAGGGAACTTGACACATAAATATAAGGTAGACACTACTACTCTGAATGCATTCAGAGCAGGTCTTCCGATGATAATATTATACGGACTAAAAGAATCAACTATAAGATATTGAACATCAATTGTTTTTGACAAAGGGCCTTCTCCCATTGTCATTTTTAACCATATGTGTCTCAAGATGGGGACTCTTTCTCCGAAGAAACCAACTAGCTCTCCAGAGGATAGTTGCATTGCTTTTTCTAATAATTTCATCTTGTTGAGTTAGGAAATTAACTAACATGATTGATGATGAGAAACATTTTTTTATTGGACTAACTACCCAATTAGATTTAATCAATTTTGATTAACTGATGCAGGCCACTAGTAATGGACACAGTAGCAGCCCAATATGGAACAAACTGAATCTGCGATTATAGGCAACTTTTTCAAACAAAGCCTAAATAAAAAGAAACAAAGAAATCAAATGGGCTGAGTGGTAAGTGAACAAAATCCAAGCCCAAAGCGTTTCACCTAAGCTAATCCTCCAAAGGCAACGTTCACCTTTTTCATTCGGTCAGACATAGAGAAAAGAGATATAACTTCGTTCCTCTTGCTTGATTCATCAAAGAAGAAAGAAAGAGAAAGTTTAATCAGAAAAGCAAATGTCTAATCACCCAAATCTAACCATCTTAGGCTAAATCAGAAGTTAAAGGTGATTTGTTTCCTCTTGAATGCATTTTACTTTCCTTTCTTCTTCTCCAAGTCTCTGTCAATCCAATTTGGGATACATGAAAAAAGTAATTTCTAATAATCACTGCTGTGAATCAATGGCCAAAATTGTTTCTTGGGGACAAAATTGTAGCTCAAGAGTTCAGATCTGGGTTTACCATTGAAAATATGTTTCTTTGCTGTTCTGATGCATTCGATCAAGCAAAAAGGGTCTGTTCCAGAATTCCTAAATTGAGGATTAATGAAAGAAAGTGAAAAGCTAAGTTGGTAGCACACAGCTCGAGGATTTGACTTGGAAGAGAGCAACTTAGCAACATGCAAAGAGATACAAAAGAAGATTTTTCATGCTTCTGAAGTAAGGAGAGAGAACTAGGGTTTGAAGTTGTTGTTCTGAGAAGTTTTCTCTGAAGAGTTCATCAACTTGGACAGTGCTCTCTAATTAAAGAGGCATTCTGCTAGAAAGAGGAACTCAATAAGAGTCAAGTAAATTTAGTTCAACACATAGCAACAGAGGCTGTTGAAGCATCAATCTCCTTCATATTTTACAGATTGTAATTTTATTTTCAATATATATCTTTCTGTAATTTCTTGAGTGGTAAAAGGATGAAAGAGAGAGCTTATGAAAAAGCCAAAGAGTGATAAAAGGCTGAGTGATACACTTGAGTGAAAAGCCTAGAGTGATTTAAGATTTCTTTAGGTTGTTTCATATGTCTTATGTCTTGTACCTGTGAGGTACCCCTTGATGACATGTCACCATGTCATATTTTTCTATGCTTTTTCATACAAGAAATTGATGATTAGTGCTTGAATATTGCATTCTTTTGTGCTTAAATTGTATATTTCTTTGATCTTTTGATTTTATAAATTTTGTAGGAAATAAGTGGAAAAAGAAGCAAAATAGCACACAATAAGCTAAAAAGAAGAAAAGAGGAATTTTGGGCACACTTTGAAGATTGAGCACACTTTGGAACTTTAGGCCACGCTCTTAAAAGCGTGGCCATGACCATGAAACCTTGGCATGTGCATCAATATCATGTGCATGCATGCATGAAATGTTTAATGCAATTGGCATTACGTTAATGCATTACTTTAATAAGTAAATGGATGCATGCAGGAAACAATTAATTACTAATGCTAATGAATGAAATGCATGAACCTTTACGGCATTACTAATTAATTGAACCATGAAGCATGCATATACTATTATTAATACAACTAATGCCAATGGATTATTAAAGCATGCATGAAGTATTAGTAATTGAATGCCACAATGAACATTTCGACTTATGAAAGAAAGGAAGCTGCACTCTTGGTGTTCACCAAGCGCTACAAAGAAGCAAGGAAGCACGGCTGAAGATGGAAGCCCTCACGTTTGCGTCCACGTTTAACCTCAAACATAAGGTTAAACGCCATCAAAGTTCAGCCAAGATTGAAGATGGAAGCCTTCACGTTTGCGCCAACGTTTGCGTCAAACGTGAGGTCAAATGTTGGCTTACTAATACCCTGGAGGAGAAGTAATGTTTGCGCCAACATTTGCCTCAAACGTGAGGTCAAACGTTGGCTTAATAACACCCTGGGAGGATCACGTTTGAGCTCACGTTTGACCTCAAACGTGAACTCAAACGTGAGTGACAGCAAAGCCCGCTTTGCATGATGCCATTACACGAAGACGTTTGAGTCAACGTTTGCCTCAAACGTTGACTCAAACGTGAATGATCCCAATTCCATCAAGGCCATCCGGATCCATTCTTCCTCAAATCCAAAGCAAGCTAAGCCCATTACCATCACTCAAAGGCACAAGAGATAGTTAAAATAGGAATTTAATTTAATTGTAATTTGTTTTTAATTTCAATTTCATTTTCTTTTTCATTTTGTAAAGCCTATATAAGGCATCATTTTCATCTTTGTTAAAGGGGGGTTGGCTCTAATAGAGAGCATTAGGGAAAAGGCGGGCTCCAATAGAGAGTAGTAGTAGAGAGCTCTCTTTTAATTTTTCCTTTTTGAATTTGAGTTTTGGATTGGGATTGAAGGAATTCTGTTTCATCCTTGATCTAAAACTTCTCTTTGTTCTTCCTCTGCATAATCCTAGTGAATTAAGAATTGAATCTGAGTTTTCATTTACTGCTTCCATCTTTCTTTCTCCTACAAATTGTTTTCTGCTGAATCAAGGAAGGGGTTGAGATCTAGATTTGTTTTCTAGTCTCTTTGATCCCCTGAGATCTTCAGCTTCATTTTGCAATTAAGCTGAGTCTCATTTCTATTTTGCTTCTTCAAGTAATTTTACTTTTCTGTTTGAGATTTGCTACAATTTCCTTTTGCTACAAGTTAAAATTCAATTTACATTGAGTTTGCTTTTGATCTTTGGTTCCCATTGCTTTCTGTTCTCATTGTTTTCAATTTACTTTCATGCAATTTAATTCTCCTTGTTCCTCTGCACTTTACATTTGATGCTTGCTATGAGCTTGATTTACATTTCCTGCAACTTTACATTTACTACAATTTTGCTTCTCTATTTACATTGCTCCCAATTAACTTTCCTACAATTTAAGCTTGCTGCAAGAATTTTAAGTTCTGATCTATTGCTCTCTTTAATTTCCAGCACCCAAGCACCCTTTTACATTTCATGCAATTTACATTTCTTGTCATTTAAGATTCTGTCAATTTACATTTCTTGCTCTTTAAGATTTTGCTCATTTACTTTCAGCAACTTTTAATTCACTGCTATTTACTTTCTGTTGGCTACATTCCATCAAATTTCACTTCAATGTTAGCTTGACTAAACTAATCACCCACTAAAGTTGCTTGATCCATCAATCCTCGTGGGATCGACCTCACTCTAAGTGAGTTTTACTACTTGATGCGACTCGGTATACTTGCCGGTCAGTTTTAGGTGTTGGAATTTTGTTTCCAACCCAATTCCATCACCCCTTTCTTAGTTGGGTAAGCACTAAGAGTGAAGAGTTAGGTATTAGCATAGCCAAGTCAAGTTAGGTTAGAACTTGAGAGGGAAAGGAATGTGTCAATCCTGTGAAATTGGTGTATGTAATACTTTAACTATAGTAAAAATTTCACCACTGTTGTGGTGGAGACTGCATGTATGTTACATTGCACATGGCAACTGAACCAGGATACATGATGGTGTCAGCTTCTCTCTTCCCATCTCTGTTCTGTTTTCTGATATTCATGAGACAAAATGAAATTTTCTCATAAATTTTCCACTGCTGAGTTCAAATAGATTCAGATTGAAAGTTAGTTTTTAAATGGTTATTTCATCAAAGTAAAAGAAGGCCATAGATTCAAACCCCTCTTCTCTAAGCCTTCTACAACCTTCAATTGGTATCTAGAGCCAAGGTCTCAAGAATCAAGCTTCACCGCTTGGAGCAAAAGTCCAAATGGCGAACAACTTGTGCACAACCATAGTTGCCTATACTCTAACTGAAGGCCAGTCAAACAACAAGCCTCCCTTCTTCAACAGGAAGAACTATGCTTACTGGAAAGAGAGGATGTGGATCTTCATCCAATCCATTGATTACAACATATGGAAGATTCTTGTAAGCGGCCTCAAGATTCCAATAAAATCAAGTGCTGACGGAGTGGTAACTCTAAAAGAAGAAACTAAATGGAATGACGATGACAAGAAGAAAGTGGAGCTGAATGCTAAAGCCATCAACCTTCTTCACTATACTATCAGCTTTGAAGAGTACCGAAAGGTGTCTAGATGCAAGACAGCCAAAGAAATTTGGGAGAAATCCAGGTTACACATGAAGGCACTAAATAGGTCAAAGAAACGAGGATTGATATGCTGCGAAAAGAGTACGAGATGTTCAATACAAAGGATGGAGAAAGCATTGATAAAGTATTTAAGAGATTCTTAATAATAATCAAAAACCTCGATGCTATGGGTATACCTACTCAGAACAAACCCTAGTGAGAAAACTCCTGAGAAGCGTCACAAAGGAATGGGAAACAACAGCCACTGTTCAAGCCGAGAGCAATAACCTAAGTCCCATAACCTATGATGAGCTGAGAGAAAAACTCCTTGCCTATGAAGCCACACACACAAACCCGGACTCAAAGAAAAAGAGAATAGCCCTTAAGTCAAAATAGAATCAAAAGAGAGTGAGTCTAGTGATGGTTTTTTAGATGATGAACTTGTATTTTTTGCTAGGTGGTGCACGAAACTGGCTCTGCACGTTTCGCACAGATAGACCAGCAAGTATACTGGGTCATCCAAGTAATACCTCAGGTGAGTGAAGGTTGATCCCACGGAGATTGTTGGTTTGAGCAAGCTATGGTTATCTTGCAGATCTTAGTTAGGCGGATAGAAAAATAAAATTTGTCACAGGAAATACATAAAACAGAATAAAGAAATAAAACGTTACTAGATAGATGAGAATTCAATGGTGATAGAATAGTTGAGGCTTCGGAGATGCTTTGTCTTTCCGGATTAACTTTTCTTATTGTCTTCTTCAATAACCTTCTGATTCCTTCAATGGCAGCCGTAAGTGATTAACTATTATCCTCTCATCAAGTTACCTCTTCTACTACAGCAATCCACCACGTTGAGATGACTCATGTCCTCTCATTGAGCCACCTCTAGGTTTCTCACTGTAGCAGAAGATGAAGCTCTAAGCAATCCACTCCCCTTCACGATCCTACTCAAGGTGCCACAGACAAGGTAGATCTTCCGGATCAGGGAACGCTGCTTCTCAGACTATAGCCTTAATGCCATAGAGACCTCACGTACCCATAGTCAACAGAATTTCATGTCACGTATCCAAAGTTTCTCAGATGCTCTATTAGAATCTACAATACAATCTCTAGCTTTAGTTCAATGCTATCCAGGTCAAGAATCGCACAGAACCCAAGTAAAACAAGGGTGATTATCACGGGTCACCCTCAATTCATAAGATGAAGAATGAGGTTGCATAAGAGAATAGAATTAGACATATTGAGATAGAACAGTAATATTATTATTCCATGAAACTCAGCAGAGCTCCTAACCTTAACCTTAGGAGGTTAGTGACTCATATTGTACACAGAACACTATGAAAGGTTCGAATGGGCAAAGATCCCTAACAAGGGTGATTTTTGTTGTATATATACTAATATGCTAACTAAGAATTATAGAAATCATATAAACTAGTTTTATAGTGCGAAAATCCACTTCTGAGCCCACTTGGTAAGTGTTTGGGTTGAGAAAAGGATGTCTCCACGTGCTAGGACTCCTTGGGGGCGTTGAACACTGGCTAGGGACACCCTTTTGGGCGTTGGATGCCAGCTGCTCCCCTTGGACGCTGGATGCTAGGAACGGGGCTGGTGGCTGGCGTTGAACCCCAGTTTTGAGCCTTTATTTCCGAAGCAAAGTATGTACTATTATATATTTTTGAAAAGCCCTGGATGTTAGTTTTCCATAGCTGTTGAGAGCACGTCATTTGAACTTCTGTAGCTCTAGAAAAGCTCCTTCGAGTGCACGGAGGTCAGATCCTGACAGCATCTGTAGAATCCAAAAATGTGAATTTTGCACTAAAACCTATGAAAACATAATAAAAATTAAACAAAACATATTAAAAACTATATGAAAATGATGCCAGAAAGCGTATAAAATATCCGCTCATCAGAACTCCAAACTTAAACTGTTGCTTGTCCCCAAGCAACCAAAAACAAAGTAGGATAAAAAGAAGAGAAGGATACAATAAATCTTATAATTTTCAATGAAGCTTAGTTTCAATTAAATGAGCGGGGCTAGTAGCTTTTTGCTTCTGAATAGTTTTGGCATCTCACTTTCCTTTGAAGCTCAGAATGATTGGCATCTTTAGGAACTTAGAATCCAGATGATATTATTGACTCTCCTAGTTTAGCTTTTTTTTATTCTTGAACACAGCTTCTTTAGAGTCTTGTCCGTGACCCTAAGCACTTTGTTTTCCAGTATTACCACCAGATACATAAATGCCACAGACACTTAATTGGGTGAACCCTTTCAGATTGTGATTCAGCTTTGCTAGAATTCCCAACCAGTGGTGTCCAGAGTTCTTAAGCGCACTGTTTTTGCTTTTAATTATGACTTTAACTGCTCAGTCTCAAGCTTTTCACTTGACACCTTCACACCACAAGCATATAGTTAGGGAACCAGCTCAATTGAACTATTTAGGCTAAGATATTTCTTTCTTTTAGGCCCTCCTAACCATTGATGCTCAAAGCCTTAGATCTTTGCTCTTGCTTTTTGGTTTAAAGAGCTATTGGCTTTTTCTTTTTCTTTTTATCTTCTTTTCTGCTATATATATATATATATTACTGCTTTTTCTTGCTTCAAGAATCAAGTTTTGGGTTTTTCAGACTACCAATAACACTTCACTTTCATCATCATTCTTTCAAGAGCCAACATTCTCTAACTCCAACATCAAATATGCATTATTCATTCATGTATTCAGAAAGCAAAAATAATGCCACCACATCAAATAATTGAACTATTCTTAATATAAAACTCGAAATCTATGTACCTTTACTGCTTCTAAAAAAAATCATAATTTTATTCAAGTTCAATAAGGTGATAAGAGGAACATTTTATAGCTAATTGGGAAATAAAAACTTAAATCCTAATAATACTTATGCAATTCTGAAATTAAAAGCAGAAACTTAAATAGAAACTTAAATAATACTAGTGATCATGTAAATTTAAACATAAGAAACAAGAAGTAGAATAGTGATGCCGAGGCATCTTAGGCTAGTTTCACTAGCATTTTTCTGTTAGTTTTAGTTGTTTTATGCATTTTCTTGAGCATAAAGTAACCAAAAATGGTTAAATGAAGAACAAAGCAATGAACCATCCAAACAGTATGATTTTAATGCAAATTCCATGAGTTTTAGTTATATTACTTGAATGCTATGAATGGAAGATTTCTCATGAAATTTTGCAAGACTTTGATGCAATTGTTTGGATGATTTCAGGGAAGAAGAGGCTAAGCAAGGAAGCAACAAAATCAATAAAGGAAGCTTGAATATCACATGTGGAGTTTAAGTTCTAGTTTAAGCCTAAACTGGAGCTTAAACGCCAGAATCAGGAAGGCTAAGAAATGCTGGAATTGAAGTTTAACCTCCAGTTTAACCTTAAACTGGAGGTTAAATGCCAGAATGATAATGCCACTCAGGAAGGAGTTCCATGTTTAACCTCCAGTTTAACCTTAAACTGGAGGTTAAACGCCAGAATGGGAAAAGCACCAGGGAGCCATTTCCACGTTTAAGCTCCAGTTTGACCTCAAACTGGAGCTTAAACGTGTTCGACCAAGTTTTCTCCTCCAGGGTTGCTCTCTCCATTTCCACGTTTAAGCTCCAGTTTGACCTCAAACTGGAGCTTAAACGTGTTCGACACCTCCAGGGCTACCCTTCTAAGCTTCCACGTTTAACCTCCAGTTTAACCTTAAACTGGAGGTTAAACGTGTTCGACCTCCAGGATGCCTCCTTCCAATTCCACGTTTAACCTCCAGTTTAACCTTAAACTGGAGGTTAAACGTGTTCGACCTCCAGGGCTGCCCTTCCTATATCCACGTTTAAGCTTCAGTTTAACCTTAAACTAAAGCTTAAACGTGTTCGACTACATGACTCTCCAGGGCTGCCTTCTTCCATTTCCACGTTTAAGCTTCAGTTTAACCTTAAACTGAAGCTTAAACGTGCTTTTACAAAAGGCCTCACTGGAAGTGTCTGGCGTTTAAGCTGCAGTTTAAGCTTGAACTGCAACTTAAACGCCACTCTTGGAAAAGGTTTCTGGGCCAAAAATAGTGCGGTTTAAGTTAGTCTTTGAGCACAAACATTAACTTAAACTTACTCTGGTATGAAACCCAATTGAATATCATGGTTTATGGGATTGGGCCTGAAGGATTGATGAGTTTGAAATCTCAATTTATTGAGTCATGTGTCATTATTTGATTATCACTAAGTTGGCTCAATGAATGTTACAGAATTTGGATCAACAGCCTCATCAAGATTATGGATCATAAACCCAAGGCAAAAGGAAAGCAGGGAGAGGCCTCAAAGCCCAAGAAACACAACAGAAGCTCAATATAGAAAGTGTATAAATAGGATAGAATTTAAGTTAGGGAGGACTTTTACCTTCACTTTTAGCTAGTTTTCATATCTTTGTAATTGAATTCAGAGCTATGACTCACTAAACCCCCTTTCATTGGGTTAGGGAGCTCTATTGTAATTCAATGAATCAATAATAGTTTATCTTCTTCTTCAATCTTTTCTCTTGAATTTTGTTAGAAAGCTTCTCGATCTAATTCCATTGGGTAGTTGTCTTGGGAAAGAAACTACCCATAATTGGAATCCTTCGGAACCTTGGGAAAGGAATGGAGGATTCATGCTAGAGAAGCTTTCTCACAGTGAATTGGATTGGGGTTTGGATGGATATTGTGACATGTAATCCTACCAAATTGTGGTTCATGAAACTGTGTGGTATAATCAGTGATCGAGCATCATCTCTTCTTATGAACATTTAAACCAAGGGATTGGGAATTTATTCATTTTTAGAGAGAATTGGTGAACCAAGGGATTGGGATCCAATCATATAAGATTGCCAAGCAAAATTCAATGAACGCATTGCTTGAGGAAGAGATAAACATGTTTTGATTCGGAGATCTCAATATCTCCTATAACCCAATGAATCCCCCAATTCTGATTTCCATCTTCTCTTTACATTCTGCAACTCAATTCATGCAATCACCCCCATTCCCTTTTAATTTCAGCAATTTAGTTTCTGCTCTTTAATTCATGCAATTTAAGATTCCGCCATTTCAATTTCTTGTCATTTACTTTTCCCGCCAATTTTACATTCCGCAATTCTCATCTCAATCTTGATTCCGCTCAACTAGAACACACTTCTAATCCGAATTGCTCACTCAACCAATCCTTGTGGGATTCGACCTCACTCTATTGTGAGTTTTTACTTGACGATAACCGGTGCACTTGCCGGAAGGAATTTTGCCGATCGTGCAATTTCCTAAATCGTAGCATAACTAGTTTATGCGCATCAAGTTTATGGCGCCGTTGCCGGGGATTGGTTTTCGATTGACAATTCTCCAATTGGAAGCTAACTAGATTGAGCAATTTCTCTTGCTTTGTTAATTCTGTTCAAGTTACTTGTTGAATTTTAATTTCTGCACTCGGTTACATGCTTTCTTTCTTTATGCCTTTAAATTCAAGCAACTAACTCACTGACTCACTAACTGTTTGAATTAATTCCTCAATTGCTCTAACCATACGCTTCCATTAACCAAGAGTATTTCACTTGTTTGTGCCTGTGCTGTGTTCTTGTATGACAGGTAGGAGAGGAGAGACATCAACTCCTCCATATACCGAACCAGAGAGGACCCTTCATAGACTGAGAAGGGAAGCAAGAGGGAAGAGAGTAGTGGGAGAAGAGGAATCTGAAGGAGAATCTGAGGACAATTTTGAGGAAGCTTTAGATCTCAACATGGATAGAGAAGTTCACAACCATGAGAGAGCTGATGGAAACAATGCCATTCCTGAGAGGAGGGTTCTTAGTTCATACATAAACCCAACCTCTAGGAATTGTGGTAGCAGCATCCAGAAACCACCCATTCAGGCCAACAATTTTGAACTCAAACCACAGCTAATATCACTTGTGGAGAATCATTGTTCATTTGGTGGAAGTGCTAATGAAGACCCAAACCAACATCTCACAAAATTCCTGAGAATTTGTGACACTGTGAAGTCCAATGGAGTCCAGGAAGATGCATATAAACTGCTTTTGTTCCCATTTTCACTTAGGGACAAAGCAGCTAAGTGGCTGGAATCATTCCCAAGGGGGAGTCTAACAACATGGGATGAGGTGGAAAGCAAGTTTCTGGCACGTTTCTACCCCCCACAAAAGGTCAATAGGCTTCGATCTGAGGTTCAGACTTTTAGACAACAAGATGGTGAAACTCTCTACGAGGCATGGGAGAGATTCAAGGACTTGACAAGGAAATGCCCACCAGACATGTTCCATGATTGGGTGCAATTGCATATTTTCTATGATGGACTCTCTTATGAATCAAGGAAGGCTGTAGACCATTCATCAAGAGGTTCATTGAACAGGAAAAAGACTGTGGAAGAGGCCATTGAGGTGATTGAGACAGTGGCTGAGAATGAGTACTACTATGCATCAGAAAGGCACAACACTAAGGGAGTCATGGAGCTGAACCATGTTGATACAATTCTAGCCCAAAACAAGGTGTTTGCCAAGCAACTAGCAGAACTTACCAGGCAATTAGAAACAAAGCAAGTGGCTGCAATACACACACAAGATCAAGAGGAAGTAAGCATTGAAGGAGGTGATTGGGAAGAGGCCAACTATGTGGGAAACCAACAAAGGCAATCATATGATCCACACTCCAACACTTACAACCCAGGATGGAAAAATCACCCAAACTTTGGGTGGGGGAACCAACAAACTCAACCACAAAACCACAAACCTTACAACCACAACCAACATAACAATTCCACATACCAAAACTCCAACCAAAGATCATACCAAGCCACACAAAACACTTACCCCCAACCATCATATCATGGCCAAAATAATCAACCTACCCAACTTAATCTGAACCAACAATTTCAAGATCAATTAAACCGGATAGAAGGAATGATGGCAACCATGAGTCAAGACATAACCGAATTGAAAAGCTTCAGGGATGATGTGAGAGCTACCTTAAGAAACCATGGTGAAAAACTCAAGAGGATGGAGTCTCAAGTAGGAGAGCTATCTCAACAGGCCGTCAAATCAACTGCAGTGTTCCCTAGTGACACAGAAAAGAATCCTAAAGGGGAACAAAAGAGAGTGAGATGGGAAGAATGCAAGGCCATCACCATATTGAAGGAAGTTTCAGAAGAAGAAGGAATCAGGCCCTCAGAGCAGGAGCCAGAAATCTTGAAGGAAGGTGTGGAAGAAGTTAAGCAGGAAAGTGGAACTGAGCAAGCCAAGGAACTGCAAAAAGGCATGCTGGAAATATACCAACCAAAAGCACCATTTCCTCAGAGGTTAGGAGGAGGTGAAAAAGGGAAAACCTATTCAAGGTTTTTAGAGACATTTAACTCTCTCCATGTCAATATTCCCTTTCTTGAGATTCTCCATCAAATGCCTACACACATCAAGTATTTAAAGGAATTGTTAAGCAAGAAAAGAGTTTTGAAGGGAGGACAAACGGTAACAATGAACAAAGAATGCAGTGCTCTCATCAAGAAGGACACACTCTCTAAGAAAACGGACCCAGGAAGTTTTCATATCCCTTGCATCATAGGGGAAACAAAAATTGACAGAGGATTCTGTGATCTAGGAGCTAGCATAAATGTGATGCCTCTAACTCTTATGAAGAGGCTACAACTGAATGAGGTGAGATCCACTGATGTAATCATACAACTGGCTGACAAAACTCAGAAGCAAGCTGAAGAGGTAGTTGAAAATGTGCTGGTGAAAGTGGGGGATTATTACTTCCCCACAGACTTTGTCATTGTGGACATGGAGGAAAGCTACTTACACCCTATCATTCTGGGCAGACCATTTCTAGCCACTACTAGAGCGCTCATAGATGTAGAACAAGGAGAGCTAATTCTGAGAATACATGATGAACAGCTCATTTTCAAAGTTTTCAAACCTGCATCTGAGCCTGAACCAGAACCTGAAAAGCCTAAGGATGATAGTAGCCATCTGTGTTTGGAGGAAAGTAATCCAGCAGCTGAAACTCTAAAACAGTCCTTGGAAGGCAAACAAGAGTTGCAAGAGTTAAAGCCACAAGAATCAGTGGAAACAGATCAGAAGGATCCTCCTGACATAAGGGTCAATGAAGAAATCCTCAAGAGAAAGGGAAGAGTGATAGGGAGATTGCCAAGAGGGTGGAGAAACAAGAAAATTCCCACTGAAGGTTTTTCTCCGGGAGATAACGTGATATCAAGTCATTATCTGCCAATCCCACCTGGCCTCAAAACCATTCCTTCCCAGCTCCCTCAAGTGTTCACAATCAGGAAAGTTCTTTCTATGGAACATTTAGAGGTCATGAATGAATCAAGTGGGGACGTTTTCATAGTGAGAGGAGAAGACATCAAGCACTACAATCCACCCTAACAAGGGACAACCGTCAAGCTAGTGACGTGAAAGAAGCGCTTCATGGGAGGCAACCCATGTTTTAATACCCTTACTTTTTTTGTTTTGTTGTGCATCTAATAAAGCATGGTTTCTTATGCATGAACTTGAATCCTCAGGACAACTGCTGAAAGAGTGCACTAAACATTGCATGTAAAATGCAATTTGTCTCTAAGTTTGGTGTGCCTGAAGGCACCCCAAATTTTATTCAAAATGCATTCAATTTTTAGTGCACAACCAAAGATTAAGTTTGGTGTTCCTCTTTGAACACGGTTCATGAAAAGCACGAAGTTCCTCTGGATTTCGAAATTCATGACAAGTATACCATTCGCATGTTTTAATGCTTTGGTTTCAATTACTTAGGGTAGTAAATTTGTTTAGAATCAAAGAGCCAAGGTGACTATGAGTTATTAGAATTAAGCACATTCATTAAGGACAACCAATATGGATTTCATGTCATCAGGAGACTTGACCAAACACTAAGTTTGGTGTCCAAATAATAAGTGTGCATACATGTAGAAGTCACGGCTATAAGCTCATAAAGACAATCATTGATTTACATGTGCAAGTACTATTCATAATTCACATGGACCGAAAAATGATAGCAAACTTGTTTGTTTGTGCAGGTACAAAAGAAAAGACAAAAATGGAGGAAAAGACAAAGGGAGGTACGATGCTTGGTCAAAAAGAAAATTCACAAGTCTTTGAAACTAACACATGGGAAAAGGAAGTTCTGCAAGAAAAGATAGCTACATGTACAACCTAATGCACCCAGAATACTTCCAAGAAAATGAAAAGCAATTCGTCCTTCTCCCTAATTCATATATTTACCATCAAGCCACCCTGCACAAATCACCCTAGCCGTCCATTTTGCACTTACGGGCACTATAAAGAACCACTTGGGGAACAAGTTCAACACCACCAAATCTCCTTCATGCACATTTCCTTCATCATAGCATAAACTATCTCTTGCCGAAAACAACCTCCCCACACTTCCAACAACACTTCTTGCTTCACCTTGTCAACTTTAGCTTGTCACTTACCAAAACTAAAGAACCAATGGCAGCTTCATCTAGCCACAAAAGGAGAAAAGACAAGCAGCCAATGGAGGAAAACAGGGAATTCGATGCATGGAGATACAGATCGGTTTTCCATGAGATTCAAGCCGAATGGATGAGACCTAAAACGGTACTAGCTGAGGTTCCCTTTGACATTGAAAAGGATGAGTTCCCAGGTGTTTGGGAAAAGATCAAAAAGAGGAAGTGGGAGCTCCTGACTAAGCCAATCACTAAAATCAACATCAACTTGGTGAAAGAGTTTTATGCAAATTCAGTAAGGGAGGATCCAACCAAGAAACCCACATACAAAAGCTATGTGAGAGGGGTGGAAGTTGACTTCAGTCCCAAAGCAATCATGAAAACCCTTGGCCTGAAAAACATACATTTCAGCCAAGCAAGTTATGAAGAAAGGATGATAGGAGAACCTGACTATGCAACTATTGCTGAAGACCTTTGTGCCATCAGAGCTGAATGGGTGAGAAAAACAAGAGGGGCTCCAAGAGTCTTGAGAAGGGGAGACCTAACACCTGAAGCTAAAGGGTGGTATGCAATAGTTAGGAGATCCATCCTACCCACTGCAAACTCTTCAGAAATAGTCCCTAAAAGAGCCATCTTGCTACATTGCATTATGGTGGGAGGGGAGATCAAAGTTCATAAACTCATTGCTGAACAGATACAAGAGTTTAGTGAGAAAAGTGACCCTGAATCCTGGCTCCACTTCCCTAGCACTATCATTAGACTATGCATCGATGCCCAAGTACCACTTGAGGATGAAAGACCTAATTGGCTATATCCTGGATTGGCCATAACTGCGTACAAAATGACTCTTGGCCCAACTCCTCCAAGACATACAAGAAGAAGAAATGAAGAAGGACAACAAGTGGAAGCCGAGCAAGAAGCAGAACAAGAAAGACAGGAAGGAGAAGACAGAGAAGAAGAGCAAGAAGAGCAAGCAATTCCAGAAAGAAGACAACGAATTCCCAGAGACCCCATGGATATGAGCAGAATGCAGGAAATCATGGAAGGAATGTCTCAACAATACATGAGGTCTCAGGAGAGACAAGAGGACTTTCACCTAAAAATGATGGATATGCAAAGGAACTTTGAATCAAGATTCTTCGATCTGCAAAGGGAACAGAATTTACACTTACAGGAATCCTTCAGCCACATATGCCAACACCAAGATGCCAATGTCTTGGCAATCAAGGAAGCCACCACTTTACAGAATGCAAGATACTCAGTCCAAGCTGATTACAACATCAGTTCGCAAATCAAGCTTAACTACATAGGGGAACATCTACACAAGATGGACCCAGCATTCCCAGCTTTTGATGAGTATTTCAAAGGGAGGAAAGAAGGAGAAATAAACAAGGCAATGATCCTTGAAAAAGGAGTGGAAGAAACGATGAAAAAGGCTGGATTCTGGAAAAAGCTCATAAGAAAAGACAAAGGAAGCACAAGTGGTCAAAAAGAGGCAGGAAGCAAGAAGAAGCAGGATCCCAAGAATTAAGAAGAACCAAGCAATAAATAAGAGGTGGTCTCGTTCCTTAATAATCAAATGATCATTGGTGGATTGTCTTTATGAGCTTTCTTTCATCATAAGTCATTTAAGTGTTATGTGGAGTTTTTTTTTTTAGTATGAGTGTCTGTTTATTGCTTTGAATAAAGTGAATGCCTAGATGTTTAGATATAACTTCACCTTCTTAAACGAGTGCTTGCCATGCTTGTTCTGTTTCCAAAAATAAAAGAAAAGTTTGAACAAAAGTAACTTGGCTAAATTAGTGACAAATCAAGTAGAATTAAGTGGTGGTATGCATGCTTGATTGTTTAGTCAGATCACTGGAATTAGAGTGTAGAATTATCATTCTTTGTGTAGAAATTGAAAACTGTCTATGGATCTTGATGAATAAATGTCTTTGGCCATGAAAAAGAAAGAAAAGGAAGAAGAAAAAGCCACTGAAAAAGGGCAACCAAAAAGAAAAAAATTGAGAAAATAAGCTAGGCACCAATGGTTTGAACTTCTGAGACAAATGCCTGTGGTGTTCATGTATTAAGGATATGCTTGGATGAATAGGTTCTGAGGAGTGTTTCAACACTTGGTAACTTGGGTTAACTAACCCGGGATTATCAACCAAAAGTCCATTATCAAGAGCAACCTAAATACAAAACATTTAGTCACACAAAGAGGTGCTGGGCACCAATGTCTCAAGAAGAAATGTGAACTAAAATGCCTAAAGTGGATATGTGTAGTGCACTGATAAGAAAAAGAAAATGCCAAAGGCTGGTGCAACACATGACACTAAGCAAACAAGGAGCAAAGTAGCTCTAAGAAAAAGAAAAGAAAAACAAAGAAGAGAAAAGTGCCAAAGACATAAGAATAACAAGAGGCCATAGCAGTGTTTGATGGATGCAATGAAAAAGTGATAATCTTACCTGATAAGTATGAAAAAGTGATGCTGCAACTTTCTGCATAAAACCCTTCTGATGAACTTCAAATGCTTGCTAATATAGCCAATGTAATTGCTTTCTGTTTCATACTATCTTCTCAAATAACTCAGGACTTGCTTAGGGACAAGCAAGTATTAAGTTTGGTGTTGTGATGCCGAGGCATCTTAGGCTAGTTTCACTAGCATTTTTCTGTTAGTTTTAGTTGTTTTATGCATTTTCTTGAGCTTAAAGTAACCAAAAATGGTTAAATGAAGAACAAAGCAATGAACCATCCAAACAGTATGATTTTAATGCAAATTCCATGAGTTTTAGTTATATTACTTGAATGCTATGAATGGAAGATTTCTCATGAAATTTTGCAAGACTTTGATGCAATTGTTTGGATGATTTCAGGGAAGAAGAGGCTAAGCAAGGAAGCAACAAAATCAATAAAGGAAGCTTGAATATCACATGTGGAGTTTAAGTTCCAGTTTAAGCCTAAACTGGAGCTTAAACGCCAGAATCAGGAAGGCTAAGAAATGCTGGAATTGAAGTTTAACCTCCAGTTTAACCTTAAACTGGAGGTTAAACGCCAGAATGATAATGCCACTCAGGAAGGAGTTCCACGTTTAACCTCCAGTTTAATCTTAAACTGGAGGTTAAACGCCAGAATGGGAAAAGCACCAGGGAGCCATTTCCACGTTTAAGCTCCAGTTTGACCTCAAACTGGAGCTTAAACGTGTTCGACCAAGTTTTCTCCTCCAGGGTTGCTCTCTCCATTTCCACGTTTAAGCTCCAGTTTGACCTCAAACTGGAGCTTAAACGTGTTCGACACCTCCAGGGCTACCCTTCTAAGCTTCCACGTTTAACCTCCAGTTTAACCTTAAACTGGAGGTTAAACGTGTTCGACCTCCAGGATGCCTCCTTCCAATTCCACGTTTAACCTCCAGTTTAACCTTAAACTGGAGGTTAAACGTGTTCGACCTCCAGGGCTGCCCTTCCTATATCCACGTTTAAGCTTCAGTTTAACCTTAAACTAAAGCTTAAACGTGTTCGACTACATGACTCTCCAGGGCTGCCTTCTTCCATTTCCACGTTTAAGCTTCAGTTTAACCTTAAACTGAAGCTTAAACGTGCTTCTACAAAAGGCCTCACTGGAAGTGTCTGGCGTTTAAGCTGCAGTTTAAGCTTGAACTGCAACTTAAACGCCACTCTTGGAAAAGGTTTCTGGGCCAAAAATAGTGCGGTTTAAGTTAGTCTTTGAGCACAAACATTAACTTAAACTTACTCTGGTATGAAACCCAATTGAATATCATGGTTTATGGGATTGGGCCTGAAGGATTGATGAGTTTGAAATCTCAATTTATTGAGTCATGTGTCATTATTTGATTATCACTAAGTTGGCTCAATGAATGTTACAGAATTTGGATCAACAGCCTCATCAAGATTATGGATCATAAACCCAAGGCAAAAGGAAAGCAGGGAGAGGCCTCAAAGCCCAAGAAACACAACAGAAGCTCAATATAGAAAGTGTATAAATAGGATAGAATTTAAGTTAGGGAGGACTTTTACCTTCACTTTTAGCTAGTTTTCATATCTTTGTAATTGAATTCAGAGCTATGACTCACTAAACCCCCTTTCATTGGGTTAGGGAGCTCTATTGTAATTCAATGAATCAATAATAGTTTATCTTCTTCTTCAATCTTTTCTCTTGAATTTTGTTAGAAAGCTTCTCGATCTAATTCCATTGGGTAGTTGTCTTGGGAAAGGAATGGAGGATTCATGCTAGAGAAGCTTTCTCACAGTGAATTGGATTGGGGTTTGGATGGATATTGTGACATGTAATCCTACCAAATTGTGGTTCATGAAACTGTGTGGTATAATCAGTGATCGAGCATCATCTCTTCTTATGAACATTTAAACCAAGGGATTGGGAATTTGTTCATTTTTAGAGAGAATTGGTGAACCAAGGGATTGGGATCCAATCATATAAGATTGCCAAGCAAAATTCAATGAACGCATTGCTTGAGGAAGAGATAAACATGTTTTGATTCGGAGATCTCAATATCTCCTATAACCCAATGAATCCCCCAATTCTGATTTCCATCTTCTCTTTACATTCTGCAACTCAATTCATGCAATCACCCCCATTCCCTTTTAATTTCAGCAATTTAGTTTCTGCTCTTTAATTCATGCAATTTAAGATTCCGCCATTTCAATTTCTTGTCATTTACCTTTCCCGCCAATTTTACATTCCGCAATTCTCATCTCAATCTTGATTCCGCTCAACTAGAACACACTTCTAATCCGAATTGCTCACTCAACCAATCCTTGTGGGATTCGACCTCACTCTATTGTGAGTTTTTACTTGACGATAACCGGTGCACTTGCCGGAAGGAATTTTGCCGATCGTGCAATTTCCTAAATCGTAGCATAACTAGTTTATGCGCATCAAATAGCCACAGAAATGGGGAGGTGGAACTCAACCACCTTAATCATGGGAGGCGTTAGGCTCTTCAAGGGATAATTTCTGACGCTTCGGTTCTTCTAGCTCACGCCGCTGCTTCTCTTGTTCCTTGATAATACGCGGAAAACAAGACTTCTCTGCAATGACTAACTGGCAAGTGCACCGGGTCGTATCAAGTAGTAAAACTCACTAAAGAGTGAGGTCGATCCCATGAGAATTAACAGATTAAGCAATCAATAGTTAATTGGTTAGCCTAGTTAGACGATTCAATTTGGAGTGATAAGCAGCAGAAAAATAAATTGCATAAAAGTAATTGAAAGCAGTAAAGTGCAGGAAGTAAATGACAGAAAGTAAAAGAGGAAAGAATAAAATGAATATTGGGATCAAGAGATATTACAATTCTCCGAATCAAGTTCATCCTCATCTCTTCCTCAATCAATGCATTCATTGATCTTCTTGGCAACCTTAAGTGATTGGATGCCAATGTCTTGGCTCACCAATCTCTCTAAGCATGAACAATTTTCCAATGTCTTGGTTTAATTGTTCATGGGAAGAGGTGAATCTTGGTCACTATTATACCACACACATTCATAGATCAAAGTATTGGTAGCATTATATGTCACTATATCTATCCAACCCCCAACCTAATCCAGTGTGAGAAAGCATTTCTAGCATGATTTCCTCATTCCTTTATCAAGGCTCCGAGGAAATCCAAGTATGAACAATTTCTCCATCGAGACAATTGTTCAATTGAATTAGGATCGAAAGCTTTCTAGTAAGACCAAGAGAAAAGACAGAGAAAGCATGATGAAAATTACAATTGATCCATTAAATGACAATAGAGCTCTCTAACCCAATGAAAAGAGTTAGTTTAATTCATTGCTCTAATTTTAACAGAAAAGAAAAAAAGTGCAGAATAAAGAAGAAGATGAAGAAATAAACTAAATTAAAACTTCAAATTCAAAAAGGAAATTACAAACTAAAATTAAACTAACAGTAAAGAAAAGAAACGAAATAAAAGTGCATGAAGGGTGTGTGTCAGGGGATGTGAATGCATGATCCTGGACTCCCCTCCGATCCAGAATATTTTCTCCAATCCAGCTACTGCCTATATATAGGCTTACAAAAATGAAAGAGAAAAGTAAAATTGAATTAAAATTCCTAATCTAGATTCTTCTTGTGCATTGAGTGATAATTGATGGGCTCAGCTTGCTTGCTTGGTCCAGGGGTGCATTGTGGCCTTTAGTAATGTTGCGGTGTTAAAAATTGCCCCCAGACTCTGTTATCCACATTTGCGTCAACGTTGGCACGCAAACGTCTGCTCCAACGTTTTTCAATCCACTTGTACACGTGCCCCACGCATATGCGTGCATGTTGTTTTTTTTGCCAATCGACGCATACGCATGACCCATGCGTACGCGTCATATCAAATTTTTGCCCAGGGTTGTCATCGCGGACGTTGTACCCAGCGTTTGCTCCCCAACGTTACCTCCAACGTTGGCCTTTTCACGTGTGCGCGTGGCTTGTCATTTTTCACTACTCAACACGTACGCGTGGGTAGTGCACGAAATCATGATTCATACTTTTCACAACTCTGCACAACTAACCTGCTAGTGCACCGGGGGGTCCAAGTAATACCTTACGTGAGTAAGGGTTGATCACACGGAGATTGTCGGCTTGAAGCAAGCTATGGTCATTGACGTTGGGATTTTTGCCAGTAAAGAATTTTATAAAAACAGTCGCGTTGTAGATATAGTCTCTAAACCAACAGAAATCCCTTCGTACAAACGTTTTGGTTGTCACAAGTAACAAACCCCTTTAAAATTGATAACCGAAGTATTTAAACCTCGGGTCGTCTTCTCAAGGAATTGCAGGGAGGTATGTTCTTATTATTGGTTATGAGTTTGTAAATTGGGGTTCTAGAGTTTGGGCAATGGGCACAGGTATATTTTCAAAGCAATAAAAATAAATGAATGACTATAAAATAAACTCTTGGCAAGGTATGAGAACTGGAAGTCCTATCCTGGTTATCCTTATCAATTGTAATGAGAATTGGATTTTTCTCCCACTTTGTTAACCTCTAACTATGAAGGTAAGTTAAGTGGATGAATTAATTTTTATTCCTCAGGTCCTAGTCTTTCTTTGGGAAAGGCTAGAGTTATTGGAACTTGAATTAATGAAATGAAGAAATCCAATTTTCAATCAACAATGATTTTGATAACTCAAGTGTCTCCAATGACTCAACCAAAGCCAAAAGGGAAAAAAGTCTACTTGAATGAAAATAATTTGGATAAACAAAGAGCATTAAAAAATTAAAGAGAACAATCATAATTCTGAAATACCTCAAATTATATTAAATGAAGATATCAATTCTAACATGGAAAAGTTCATAAATTAAATTAGAAAAATATATAAAAAGAACATTGAACCTGGGATTGAGAGTCACTCCTAAAACTAAGAGAAATCCTAAATCCTAATCCTAAGAGAGAGGAGAGAACCTCTCTCCCTAAAAACTACATCTAAATCCTAAAATTGTGAATTTGAAAGCTTCTCTTTGAATGGATGCAATCCCTCTACTTTATAGCCTCTAATCTATATTTTCTGAGCCGAGAACTGGGTCAGAAACAGCCCAGAATTCGCTGGTTGCGAATTCAAATACGCTGATTTTCGTCACTGCAACGCGGCCACATGGAGCACGCGGTCGCGTCACCTAGCGTCAGGACAACTATGGCATATTATATATCAAATCGAAGCCCCGGACATTAGCTTTCCAATGCAACTGAAACCGTATCATTTGGATCTCTGTAGCTAAAGTTATAGCCATTTGAGTGTGAAGAGGTCAGGCTGGACAGCTTAGCAATTTCTCCAACTTATTGTATTCCTTCCACTTTTGCATGCTTCATTTCCATCCTCTGAGCCATTCCTGCCCTGTAATCTCTGAAATCACTTAACACACATATCAAGGCATCTAATGGTAATAAGAGAGGATTAATAATAAGCAAATATAAGATCAAAGAAGCATGTTTTTAATCATAGCACATAATTAGGAAGGCAAATGTAAAACCATGCAAATAGTATGAATAAGTGGGTAAAGAGTTGATAAAATCTATTCAATTGAGCACAAGATAAACCATAAAATAGTGGTTTATCAGTCATCCTATAAATCTTAGTCAGACGGATTCAAATGGTTATGAGGTTTTGATAATTAAAAGATAAATAAAACATAAAATAAGATAAAGGTACTTATGTAATTCATTGGTGGGAATTTCATATAAGCGTTTGGAGATGCTTTGTAGCTTTTGAACCTCTACTTTCCTATTGTCTTCTTCCAATCATGCGTGCTCCCTTCCATGGCAAGCTGTATGATCCTCTCGGATGAAAAATACCAGGTACGATCTCTGCACGGCTAATCAACTATCAGATTTCTCGTCTCGGATGAAAAATACCAGGTACAGCTACCGCATGGCTAATCATCTGTCGGTTCTGCTAGCATCGGAATAGGATCTCTCTATCCTTTTGCACACGGTCACTACGCCCAACATTCGCAAGTTTGAAGCTCGTCACAGTCATCCCTTTCCAGATCCTACTCGGAATACCACAGACAAGGTTTAGACTTTCCGGATCTCAGGAATGCTACCAATGGTTCTAGCCTATACCACGAAGGTTCTAATCACGAATTTGGATGCTCTATTATCAGGAAATACGATGCGAATCGTGAATTAGAGACCCAAGAGAATATACTCCGGCTGTCGTCCAATGACTACGTTGAACATCATGTAGACCGCTTGTGGTTGTCAGGCACGCGGATCTTGGCTAAGCGAGTAACGAAAGATAGTGGGTGATTGTCACGGGTCACCCCTTCACTCTGACTTAACTAAATTAAGTACAAGAGTATATCCTGGAGAAGAAGTAGGCGTGAATTGAAAGAAAAACAATAGTACTTGCATTAATTCATGAAGAACAGCAGAGCTCCACACCTTAATCTATAGGGTGTAGAAACTCCACCGTAGAAAATACATAAGTGAAAAGATGTCTAGGCATGGCCGAATGGCCAGCCTCCCAAAGAGATTCCAAGATGTAAAAAGTTACACATATGATCCAAAGATTTAAAATAAATCTCTAAAAGTAGTTTTTATACTAAACAAGTTCCTAGGGTTTACAGAAAATGAGTAACTAAGTGCAGATAGTGCAGAAATCCACTTCCGGGGCCACCTGGTGTGTGCTTGGGCTGAGCATTGAAGATTTCACGTGCATAGGCTGTTCTTGGAGTTAAACGCCAGCTTGGGTACCAGTTTGGGCGTTTAACTCCAGTTTTGGTGCCAGTTCTGGCGTTTTACGCTAGAAAGTTTTAGGCTGGGTTTGAACACCAGTTTGGGCCGTCAAATCTCGGGTAAAGTATCGACTATTATATATTTCTGGAAATCCCAAGATGTCCACTTTCCAACGCAATTGAGAGCACGCTAATTGGGCTTCTTTAGCTCCAGTAAATCCACTTCGAGTGCAGGAGGGTCAGAATCCAACAGCATCTGCAGTCCTTTTTCAGCCTCTGAATTAGATTTTTGCTCAGGTCCCTCAATTTCCGCCAGAAAATACCTGAAATTATAGAAAAATACACAAACTCATAGTAAATCCCAGAAATGTGATTTTTGAATAAAAACTAATAAAAATATAATAAAAAGTAACTAAAATATACTAAAAACTATGTAAAAACAATGCCAAAAATGGTATAAATTATCCACTCATCACAACACCAAACTTAAATTGTTGCTTGTCCCCAAGCAACTAGAAACAAAATAGGATAAAAAGAAGAGAAAATACAATAAATTCCAAAATTATCAAAGAAGATTAGTTTTAATTAGATGAGTGAGGCTAGTGGCTTCTTGCTTCTAAACAGTTTTGGCATCTCACTTTATCCTTTGAAGTTTAGAATGATTGGCATCCATAGGAACTTAGAATTCAGATAGTGTTATTGATTCTCCTAGTTCAGTATGTTGATTCTTGAACACAACTACTTTATGCGTCTTGGCCGTGACCCTAAGTATTTTGTTTTCCAGTATTACTACCAGATACATAAATGTCACAGACACATAACTGGGTGAACCTTTTCAAATTGTGACTCAGCTTTGCTAGAGTCCCCAATTAGAGGTGTCCAGAGCTCTTAAGCATACTCTTTTTGCTTTGGACCACGACTTTAACCGCTCAGTCTCAAGCTTTTCACTTGACACCTTCACGCCACAAGTACATAGTTAGGGACAGCTTGATTTAGCCGCTTAGGCCAGGATTTTATTCCTTTGGACTCTCCTATCCATTAATGCTCAAAGCCTTAGACCCTTTTTACCCTTGCCTTTTTGTTTAAAGAGTTATTAGCTTTTTCTGCTTGCTTTTTCTTTTTTTTTCTTTTTGTTTTTTTTTTGCCTTTTTTTTGCGAGCTTTGTGTTTCACTACTTTTTCTTGCTTCAAGAATCAATTTTATGATTTTTCAGATTATCAATAACATTTCTCCTTTTTCATTATTCTTTCAAGAGCCAACAATTTTATCATTCATAAACAACAATATAAAAAATATGCACTGTTCAAGCAGTCATTCAGAAAATAAAAAGTATTGCCACCACATCAAGATAGTTAAACTAATTTCATGATAAATTTTGAAATCCATGTACTTCTTTTTCTTTTTCAGAAAACAGTTTTTTATTTAAGAAAGGTGAAGGATTCATAGGACATTCATAGCTTAAAGGCATAGACACTAAACACTAATGATCATGTAATAAAGAAACAAACATGGATAAAACATAAAGCATAAAAATCGAAAAACAGAAAAATAAGATCAAGAAAATTAAAGAACGGGTCCACCTTAGTGATGGCGGCAAGTTCTTCCTCTTGAAGATCCTATGGAGTGCTTGAGCTCCTCTATGTCTCTTCCTTGCCTTTGTTGCTCCTCTCTCATGGCCTTTTGGTCCTCTCTAATTTCATGGAGGATGATGGAGTGCTCTTGGTGCTCTACTCTTAGTTGCTCCATGCTATAACTCAAATCTCCTAAAGAGGTGTTGAGTTGCTCCCAATAGTTGTGTGGAGGAAAATGCATCCCTTGAGGCATCTCAGGGATTTCTTGATGAGGGGCTTCCTCATGCTCTTGTTGAGGTCCATGAGTGGGCTCTCTTGTTTGCTCCATCCTCTTTTTAGTGATGGGCTTTTGAGATGAATCTCTCCATCTCCCATGACTCGGAGGTGGAAGCAATTGCCTTTCCTTTCCTCTTTCTAGAGCTTTCTCCGGCCTTAGGTACTATTAATAGTTATGGAAAAATAAAAAACAGAGCTTTTTCCATACCAAACTTAAAAGGTTTGCTCGTCCTCGAGTAAAAGAAGAAAGAAATGAGGAGAAGAAGAAGAAATGGAGGAGATGGAGGGATGTTTTAAATTCAGCCAAGGGGGTAAGTGTTTATGATGTGTGAATTTGAAGGTGGTAATGAGGGGTATTTATAGGGCAAGAGAGAGAGGGAATTCGTGTAAGAAGGGGTTGGGTTTGGGAGGGAAATGGAGGTGATTGGTGGAAGTTATTTTGGGGAAGAGTGTTATGGAAATGTGTGAGGAGGAGAGAAGAAGAGGTGGGGAAGGTGGGGATCCTGTGGGGTCCACAGATCCTGAGGTGTCAAGGAATTCTGCTCCCTACATCTTTCTGGCATTTAAACGCCCTCTGTGTGCCATTTCTGGTGTTTAACTCCAGTCTGCCTACCAATTTTGACATTTAACGCCCAGAATGCTGCCAGACTGGGCATTTAAACTCCCATCCTGCTATCCTTACTGGCGTTTAAACGCCAGTAAGCCTATCCTTCAGGGTGTGCTATTTTTGATGCTATTTTTGATTCTGCTTTAATTCTACAGTTATTTTTGTGACTTCACATGATCATCTACCTAAAGAAAACATAAAATAACTATGGAAAACAAATAAATATAATTAAATAACATTGGTTTGCCCCAATAAGTGCTTCTTTAATCTCAATAGCTTGACAGTAAGCTCTTAGAGAGCTTCATAGAGATTCAGAGCTTAATGGTGGCCTCCCAACACCAAACTTAGAAGTTGAGTGTGAGGGCTCTATTTGACTCTGTATTGAGAGAAGCTTTTCATGCTTCCTCTCCATGGTTACAGAAAAAGATCCTTGAGACTTAAACACAAGGTAGTCCTCATTCATTTGAAGGACTAACTCTCCTCTGTCCACATCAATCACAGCCTTTGCTGTGGCTAGGAAGGGTCTTCCAAGGATAATGAATTCATCCTCTTCCTTCCCAGTGTCTAGGATTATGAAATCAGCAGGGATGTACAGGCCTTCAACCTTCACTAAGACATCCTCTACAAGTCCATAAGCCTGTTTCCTTGATTTGTTTGCCAACTCTAGTGAGATTCTTGCAGCTTGTACCTTAAAGATCCCTAGTTTCTCCATTACAGATAGTGGCATGAGGTTTATACCTGACCCCAGGTCACACAGAGCCTTCTCAAAGGTCATGGTGCCTATGGTACAAGGTATTAAGAACTTTCCGGGATCTGGTTTCTTCTGAGGTAATTTCAGTTGAGCCCAAACATTCAGTTCATTGATGAGCAATGGAGGTTCATCCTCCCAAGTCTCATTACCGAATAGCTTGGCATTTAGCTTCATGATTAATCCTAGATGCTGAGTAACTTACTCTTCAATAACATCTTTGTCCTCTTCAGAGGAAGAATACTCATCAGAGCTCATAAATGGCAATAGTAAGTTTAGTGGAATCTCTATGGTCTCTGTATGAGCCTTATATTCCTTTGGTTCCTCATTAGGGAACTCCTTAGTGGCCAGTAGACGTCCATTGAGGTTTTCTCACTAGGAATCACTGCCTTTCCCTCCTCTACAGGTTTGGCCATGTTGGACGTGTTGATGGCCTTGCACTCTCTTTTTGGATTCTCTTCTGTATTGCTTGGGAGTGTACTTGGAGGGAGTTCAGTAACTCTTTTACTCAGCTGACCCACTTATGCCTCCAAATTTCTAATGAAGGACCTTGTTTCAGTCATGAAACTATAAGTGGTCTTACTTAGATCAGAGATTATGGTTGCTAAGTCAGAGAGGCTCTGCTTAGAATTTTCTATCTGTTGCTAAGAAGATGATGGAGAAGGCTTGCTATTGATAAACTTGTTTCTCCCACCATTATTATTATTGAAGCCTTGATTAGGCTTCTACTAATCCTTCCATGAGAGATTGGGATGATTTCTCCATAAAGGATTGTAAGTGTTTCCATAGGATTCTCCCTTGTAATTCACTTCTTCCATTCCAGGATTCTCAGGATCATAAGCTTCTTCTTCAGAGGAAGTTTCTTTAGTATTGTTGGATGCAGCTTGCATTCCAGTCAGACTCTGAGAAATCATATTGACTTACTGAGTCAATATTTTATTCTGAGCCAATATGGCATTCAAAGTATCAATCTCAAGAACTCTTTTCTTCTGAGTCATCCCATTATTCACAGGATTTCGTTCAGAAGTGTACATGAACTGGTTATTTGCAACCATATCAATGAGTTCCTGGGCTTCTGCAGGCGTCTTCTTCAGATGAAGAGATCCACCAGCAGAGTGGTTCAATGACATCTTGGACAATTCAGACAGACCATCATAGAATATACATAGGATGCTCCATTGTGAAAGCATGTCAGAAGGACACCTTCTGATCAATTGCTTGTATCTTTCCCAAGCTTCATAGAGGGATTCACCTTCCTTCTGTCTGAAGGTTTGGACTTCCACTCTAAGCTTGCTCAACTTTTGAGGTGGAAAGAACTTGGCCAAGAAAGCATTGACCAACTTTTCCCAAGAGTTCAGGCTTTTTTTAGGTTGTGAGTCCAACCATGTCCTAGCTCTGTCTCTTACAGCTAAGGGGAAATCATAAGTCTGTAGACCTCAGGATTAACCCCATTGGTCTTAACAGTATCACGAATTTACAAGAATTCAGCTAAGAACTGATGAGGATCTTCCAATGGAAGTCCATAAAACTTGCAATTCTGCTGCATTAGAGAAACTAATTGAGGCTTAAGCTCAAAGTTGTTTGCTCCAATTGCAGGAATTGAGATGCTATTCTTCCATAGAAGTCAGAAGATGGTGCAGCAAAGTCACCAAGCATCTTCCTTGCATCTCCACCATTGTTATTGGGTTCAGCCATGTCTTCTTCTTTTTCAAAAATTTATGTAAGGTCCTCTCCAGAGTGTAGTGCTTTAGCTTCTCTTAGCTTCCTCTTCAGAGTCCTTTTAGGTTCAGAATTAACTTCAACAAGAATGTCTTTATCCTTGTTCTTGCTCATATGAAAAAGAAGAGAACATAAAAGAAGAGAAATCCTCTATGTCACAGTATAGAGATTCCTTTATGTGAGTAGGAGAATAGAAGAATGGCAATAGAGAGAAAATAAGAGGAATTCGAACACAGAGAGAGGGAGGGGGTTTGAATTTTAAGAAGAAGAGAAGTGTTAGTAATTAAATAAAATAAATAGAAAGAGATGAGAGAAAGAAAAAATTCAAATTTTAATTATAAGAAAAGAAAAATATTTTTATTTTTATTTTAATTATAAGTTAGAATTCGAAATTATTAAAAGAAATAAAATTAAATTAAAATTTAAAAAATTAGTTCATTAAAAGGAATTTTGAAAAAGAGGTTAGTGATTTTCGAAAATGATGAGAGAGAAAGGTAGTTAGGTGGTTTTGAAAAAGATAAGAAACAGTAAACTTTGAAAATCAAACAAAAAGTCAAGTAGTTAATTGAAAAAGATTTGAAAATAAGTTTTGAAAAGATAAGAAGTTAGAAAAAGATTTTGAAATCAAATTTTGAAAAAGATATGATTGAAATTTATTTTGAAAAAGAATGAAAAGGAAATTAAAAAGATTTGATTTTTAAAATTAAAGTTAATGACTTGACTAACAAGAAACTAAAAGATATGATTCTAGAATTTAAAGATTGAACATTTCTTAACAGAAAAGTAACAAGCTTGAAATTTTTGAATCAAAGCGTTAAATGCTAGCAAAGATTTCAAAAATATGAAGTAAAAATAAGGAAAAGATTTTGAAAATTTATTTTGAAGAATTTTCAAAAAACATGAAATAAAATTGAAAAAGATTTGAAAAGATAGAATTTTTAAATTGAAATTTTGACTTGACTAACAAGAAACAACTAAATTTAAAAATCTTTGATTAAGTCAACCCAAAATTTTGAAATTTATGAGTAAAATAAGGGAAAGATATTATTTTTTATTTTTGAATTTTTAATAATGAGAGAGAAAAACAACAAAATGACACATGACATAAAAATTTAAGATCAAAACTAATAATGCATGCAAGAACACTTTGAATGTCAAGATGAACACCAAGAACACTTTAAAGATCATAATGAACATCAAGAAAATATTTTTGAAAATTTTTAAGAAAAGAAAAACATGCAAGACACCAAACTTAAAAATTTTTAAACTTTAGGCACTAATGATTTGAAAATGCATATGAAAAACAACAAAAGACACAAAATAAGAAAATGCAAAGATCAAATAAGGAAAATCATCAAGAACAACTTGAAGATCATGAAGAACATAATGCATGAGTTTTCGAAAATTAACAATATGCAATTGACATCAAACTTAAAATTTGACATAAGACTTAAAAAAGAAACACAAATTTTGGTTTTTATGGTTTTATTACTTTTTTGTATATTTTTCGAAATTTATTTTGAAAAAGGAAATAAAAAAATTCAAAATTTTTAATAAGGATTCCAGGATTCATGTAATATTAGTCTAAAGCTCCAGTCCAAAAGAATTAGACATGGCCAATGGCCAGGCAAGCTTTAGCATATAATTATGAATGAGAATCCCAAGGCTGATGCAATGTTATTCTAAAGCTTCGGTCCAACAGAATTAGACATGGCCAAATGGCCAGCCAAGCTTTAGGATAACAAGTACATACAACAATCCAATGAATATGATAAGTTAAAGCGTCGGTCCAAAAGATTTAGACATGGCTTAATAGCCAACCAAGCTTTAACATACCATCATGAAGCTCGAAGATGGAATTCATTCTTAAAATTTTTGATGAATTTTTAGAAAACTAAATATATTTTTTTGAAGGATTTTTTGAAAATAAAAAAATAAAATGCTTAAACATAAAATAAAATTACCTAATCTAAGCAACAAGATGAACCGACAGTTCTCCAAACTCGATCAAACCTTGGCAACGGCGCCAAAAACTTGGTACACGAAATCATGATTCACACTTTTCACAACTCCGCACAACTAACCAGCAAGTGCACTGGGTCGTCCAAGTAATACCTTACGTGAGTAAGGGTCGATCCCACAGAGATTGTTGGCTTGAAGCAAGCTATGGTCATCCTGTAAATCTTAGTCAGGCGGATTCAAATGGTTATGAAATTTTGATAATTAAAAGATAAATAAAACATAAAATAAGATAAAGGTACTTATGTAATTCATTGGTAGGAATTTCATATAAGTGTTTGGAGATGCTTTGTTGCATCTGAACCTCTGCTTTCTTATTGTCTTCTTTCAATCATACGTGCTCCCTTCCATGGCAAGCTGTATGATCCTCTCGAATGAAAAATACCAGGTACGATCTCTGCACGGCTAATCAACTGTCGGATTTTTCGTCTCGGATCAAAAATACCAGGTACAGCTACCGCACGGCTAATCATATGCCGGTTCCCGCTAGCGTCGGAATAGGATCTCTCTATCCTTTTGCACACTGTCACTGCGCCCAACATTCACAAGTTTGAAGCTCGTCACAGTCATCCCTTTCCAGATCCTACTCAGAATACAACAGACAAGGTTTAGACTTTCCGGATCTCAGGAATGCTGCCAATGGTTCTAGCCTATACCACGATGGTTCTAATCACAAATTCGGATGCTCTGTTGTCAGGAGAGATAATGCGAATCGTGAATTAGAGACCCAAGAGAATATACTCTGGCTGTCGTCCAATGACTACGTTGAACATCATGTAGACCGCTTGTGGTTGTTAGGCACGCAGATCTTGGCTAAGCGAGTAACGAAGATAGTGGCTGATTGTCACGGTTCACCCCTTCATTCTGACTTAACTGAATTAAGTACAAGAGTATATCTTGGAGAAGAAGTAGGCGTGAATTCAAAGAAAAACAATAGTACTTGCATTAATTCATGAAGAACAGCTGATGTGTGAGCATCTTTCCTATTTTTTCCTACTGAATTTGCATGTAATTTATTGAGTTTAATTAAGAATTAACAATATTTTAGCCACTATGGATGCTATTTTGAGTTTTGTGCAATACTGTTTATTTTAGGTAGCATTCGGCTGTATTTGATGAAGTTTTTGCAGCACAAGAATCAAAGGAGATGGCAGCTAGGAGCGATGTGCACGCGTGCCTAACGCGTGCGCGTGAATTTGGAATGACTGACGCGTACGCCTGATTTGAAGATTTGCTCAGCGACGTGTGCGTGTGACCGACGCGTCCACGTGACTCGCAGAAAAGACCATCGATGCGTACGCGTGATTGTCGCGTATGCGTGACATGCGCCACGTGCAGGAAGCGCAGAAAAACACTGGGGCCAATTTCTGTGCTGTTTTAACTCAGTTTTCAGCCCAGAAAACACAGATTAGAAGCTACAGAATGGACGAAACAAGTGGTTCCCATCCATCCATTGAAGACTTGATTATTTAAATTAATTTGAATTTAAATTCAAATTTGAATCCTTGGAAAAGATATTATTTTAATTTTAAAAATTAGATTTTAAATTTATGAGGATTAATTATGAAAGGGAGAAACTTTCCTTCCTCGGAGGAGGTCCAGGGGAGGATCCCATTCCATCCCAATTTACAGTCCGTATTTTCTCTGAACCATGAGCAACTAAACCTCCATTGTTAAGGTTAGGAGCTCTGTCTATTGTATGGATTGATATTATTATTTTTCTATTTTAATTCATGTTTTGATTTATATTTCAATAATTCTTTTCGTTCTTCATTTTATGAATTTGGGTGGAACGGAAGTATGACCCATGTTCTAATTGAGTTCTCGTATAACTTGGAAAAGCTCTTTACTTGAACAATAGCTTGAAAACATATTATCCTGAATTTCTAATTGTTTGTATTTAACGGGATACGTGACATATAATCCCTTTATTTCTAGATAATTAGGATTCGTGTGGCATATTATCTAGAATTTGATCATCACCCTCTAATTGAAATTAATTGACCAAGGAATTGGCAGTTCATGAATTTTAGAGGAGACTAGGAAGGTCTAAGGAATTAGGGTCTAGTCACAAATAGTTTGCCATGAATTAAATCTTACATGATTAAAATTAGTTAATAAGAAAAGTCAATTCAGAAAATAGATAAGTCTGAAGCCTTAACTGTTTTTCCACATATATTTCACAACTCATTTGCTGCTTGTTTTCTGAAATTCTTGAATTTACTTTTCAATGCTTTTGAACTTCCAACACTATTTTCTGTTTGTCTAACTAACCTATCAAACGCTATTGTTGTTTAATCCATGAATCCTCATGGGATCGACCCTTACTCACGTAAGGTATTACTTGGTACGACCCGGTGCACTTGCCGGTAAGTTTGTGGGTTATAAATTCTGCATCAAGTTTTTGGCGCCATTGCCGGGGATTGACTGTGATTAACAACTATTAATTGTTTAATTGTTTAGATTAGGCGTTTTGATTTTAATTTTATTTAAATATTGTTCTATTATTTTTTGAAAAAAAATAATAAAAAAAAATAAAATAAAATTAACAATTTTCCTTCTTTTCTTTTTTTACGTTAACACTCCCCCTTCCCCCTGTTTCCTTTTTTTTAGTTTCTTTAACTTTAAATTTTATTTATTATTTTTTTCGTTACCCTATTTCTTCCTTTTACTTTATTTTATTGTTTAGTTTTAATATTTACATAAAAAAATTATAAAATAAAAATAAAATTATTTTAAACCATTATTTTTTTACTCTTAATTTCTGAAATTAAGTTTGGTATTTCCTAGTTAGTTTTATTTTGATTTTTCTTATTTTAATTTTTAGAATTCCGTTCTTTCTTCTTTGCTTTCTTGTTTACCATATGGTGTGTTTAATCCTTTTTGGTGTTTTGTGCTAAGGAAAAATAATGGAGAGAGATCATATGGGTTACTACTCACACCCGAGTAGTGATTCATATCATTATGAATGGGGAGACCTCCCAAATTTTGGTTGGCAAAGTCAAAACCAGAGAAACTTCAGTACTCCATGTTCCAACTATCAAGAGCCACCACCTCCCTATTCATATCAAGAACCACCATCTCCATATACATACCAAGAACCATCATTTTTCTACCCATATCAAGAGCCACCATCTATCTATTCTTACCAAGAGCCATCCTCTTTTTATTCTTATCAAGAACCATCACCTCCTCCTTATTCACCTCAAATACCATCAGATATTAAGCTTCTCATGAAAGAATTCTTACAGGATATAAAGACAAGTGTCAAAAATATAGAGAAGCATGTGCAGTCGATTATCAAGTCACAGGAAGAGGAGCAAGAAAATTTCTTCCCAAGAGATATAATGCAAGATCCTATAGAAGAAAGTGAGGAAATCAATCAAAGGAGTTCATACTCCAGTGAATTAGAGAACTTTTCATCCTTACACATGGAAGAAGAGAAAGATGTATAATCTCCCATGCCCTTGGTAAGCAATAAAGAAGATATTGAATTAGAAGAAAGCTACCAAGAAGAAGAGGTTGAAATTGAGGAAGCTTGCAAAGAGGTGATAGAATTCAAAGAAGAACACAGGAGAGTGGAGCTTGTAAGACCTTTCCCAAAGCCATCACCATCCAATACAACATTCAAGTGGGTAAAATTCCTATCCTTAACCTTTACGTTCCCACTTGAATATGGGCTACTGGAGACAGATGGTCAACTTAGAGCTCTTTGTGGCATTAAGAGTGAGAGGAAGATGGTTAGTGGTAAGAGTTGTCAAGCAAGGTTCAATATGGTTGCATGCTCCAAATTGAAGTGCAAGGATTGGTGTAGAGCTCAATTGAATGGGTCTAGAAGGTTGTTTGGATGTCTCTGTGAGAATTCAGATTGCTTGCCACCCGGTGGGAACAATGGTGATCCACAAGAAGACGGGTGTAAAAGCAAGGTTTGGGACCCTGGAATTCATTCTCACAATCAACATTCTTGGGGCCTCACTTGCTTCAACTTGCTCAAAGGCGTTATGCGCCTAGTTTGGGATCCCGGTAGCCATTGGAATTACAAACATTGGTGGAGATTCCTGGATCAGTATAAGCACAAGCCACCATAACAAGAAGCTCACAACATGTCCAACTTAAGGACTTTAACTAAAAGTGCTTGGTGGGAGACAACCCACCGTGGTATGATCGTTCCTTTTCATTCTTAGTTATTTTTCGTAGTAGTAGTTTTCTTACTTAGTTGATTTTTCTTGAGTTTTCACTATTTTTCTGATCATGCAGCTATCTTAGAACAGGAACCGAACTCCTCAAAAAAAAAGAGCACACGACGCGCAAGCGTCACTGACACGTACGCGTCAGATGGGTGTGCGTGAAAAAAAAATAAAGTGAACAGAGAGTTATGCGGGAGTGGCGCAGGAAGTGTGCCTGGTGCACAAATTAGCTCACGCGTACGCGTCCATGACGCATGCGCGTCATTTGCGATTTTGGCACTCCACGCGTACGCGTCAAGCACGCGCACGCGTGGATGAGTGAAATCGGCGTAAAAGGTGTTTGGCCAGAGAGTTATGCTGGTGTGTGGCTGGAACTATGCTGGGCGCACAAGCCCCACCACGCGGACGCGTCCCTAACGCGTTCGCTTTGTTTTCCCATCCTGGCCGTCCACGCGTACGCGTCCCTGACGCGTTCGCGTCACTTGAAATTTATGCGGTCCACGCGTACGCGTGCCTTACACGTACGCGTCGCATGCGACGCCCAATTACACCACTTCAGCGCCTGATTTCAAATCATCCACCCCCCAATCCTAATTCCCTCTTGTTCTTTTATCCTTTTCTTTTTCTTTCTTCATAATATTTGTCTCTTTTTATTTTCAGTTCTTCTTTGCTTGAGGACAAGCAAACCTTTAAGTTTGGTGTTGACGCTTTGCTTAAGGATTTTCTGTCTATTCCGATGGCACCAAAAGGGAGGCGAATCATCTTCACTGAGGAGCACGACCTGAAGAATAAAATGACCGCTCAGATAACTAAGGTGGTTGAGTTCCTTTCATTTTTATTTCCTCCCGCTTTTATTATGTATGTTCTGATTTTCTGCTATTTTGCTTTATTTGCTGCATGATCCTTTAGTAGTAGATTCATAAGTTCTAGTTTAATTTTTCTGTTAAGTGCTTTAATTCTGAAAGATGTCTCATGTATTGCCCACTAAGCTTGAAATCAAAAAGAAAGAAGAACAGATGTAGTGCATGAGAATTTAAATTTAATTTTTAGAGTAGTCTCACTTACTTAGATGTGGTGGTATTTTCTATGATTCTGAATGAATGCTTGAACAGTGCATATTTTTGATAGTGAAGTTTATGAATGTTAAAATTGTTGGCTCTTGAAAGAATGATGAAAAAGAGAAATGTTATTGATAATCCAAAAAATCATAAAATTGATTCTTGAAGCAAGAAAAAGCAGTGAAAAACACAAAGCTTGTGAAAAAAAAGAAAAAAATAAAATAAAATAAAATAAAAAAAGTAAGCAGAAAAAGCCAATAACCCTTTAAACGAAAAGGCAAAGGGTAAAAAGGATCTAAGACTTTGAGCAGTAATGGATAGGAGGGTCCAAAGGAATAAAATCCTGGCCTAAGCGGCTAAATCAAGCTGTCCCTAACCATGTGCTTGTGGCGTGAAGGTGTCAAGTGAAAAGCTTGAGACTGAGCGGTTAAAGTCGTGGTCCAAAGCAAAAAGAGTGTGCTTAAGAACTCTGGGCACCTCTAACTGGGGACTCTAGCAAAGATGACTCACAATCTGAAAAGGTTCACCCAATTATGTGTCTGTGATATTTATGTATCCGGTCGTAATACTGGAAAACAAAATGCTTAGGGTCACAGCCAAGACTCATAAAGTAACTGTGTTCAAGAATCAACATACTGAACTAGGAGAATCAATAACACTATCTGAATTCTGAGTTCCTATGGATGCCAATCATTCTGAACTTAAAAGGATAAAGTGAGATGCCAAAACTGTTCAGGATTGTAGTTGTAAACCCCATTATAAGAAGAAGACATGGGCTTAATTGAATTCTCATTCTCATGCAAATTCACATCCTAAGCTTATATTAGTTTTGGTTGCTTGAGGACAAGCAACAATTCAAGTTTGGTGTTGTGATGCGTGAGCATCTTTCCTATTTTTTCCTAGTGAATTTGCATGTAATTTGTTGAGTTTAATTAAGAATTAACTATATTTTAGCCACTATGGATGCTATTTTGAGTTTTGTGCAATACTATTTATTTTAGGTAGCATTCGGCTGGATTTGATGGAGTTTTTGCAGCACAAGAATCAAAGGAGATGGCAGCAAGGAGCGACGCGCACGCGTGCCTGACGCGTCCACGTGAATTTGGAGCTTTCCATGGCGACGCGTGACTGACGCGTACGCGTTATTTGAAGATTTGCTCAGCGACGCGTGCGCGTGACTGACGCGTCCACGGGACTCGTAGAAAAGACTATCGACGCGTACGCGTGACATGCGCCACGTGCAGGAAACGTAGAAAAATGCTGGGGCCAATTTTTAGGCTGTTTTAACTCAGTTTTCAGCCCAGAAAACACAAATTAGAAGCTGCAGAATGGACGAAACAAGTGGTTCCCATCCATCCATTGAAGACTTGATTATTTAAATTAATTCGAATTTAGATTCAAATTTGAATTCTAGGAAAAGATATTATTTTAATTTTAAAAATTAGATTTTAAATTTATGAGGATTAGTTATAAAAGGGGGAAACATTCCTTCCTTGGAGGAGGTCCAGGGGAGGATCCCATTCCATCCCAATTTACAGTCCGTATTTTCTCTGAACCATGAGCAACTAAACCTCCATTGTTAAGGTTAGGAGCTTTGTCTATTGTATGGATTGATATTATTATTTTTCTATTTTAATTCATGTTTTGATTTATATTTCAATAATTGTTTTCGTTCTTCATTTTATGAATTTGGGTGGAACGGAAGTATGACCCATGTTCTAATTGAGTTCTCGTATAACTTGGAAAAGCTCTTTACTTGAACAATAGCTTGAAAACATATTATCCTGAATTTCTAATTGTTTGTATTTAACAGGATACGTGACATATAATCCCTTTATTTTTAGATAATTAGGATTCGTGTGGCTTATAAACTAGAATTTGATCATCACCCTCTAATTGGAATTAATTGACCAAGGAATTGGCAGTTGATGAATTTTAGAGGAGACTAGGAAGGTCTAAGGAATTAGGGTCTAGTCACAAATAGTTTACCATGAATTAAATCTTACATTATTAAAATTAGTTAATAAGAAAAGTCAATTTAGAAAATAAAAAACTCTGAAGCCTTAACTGTTTTTCCACAAATATTTCACAACTCATTTGCTGCTTGTTTTCTGAAATTCTTGAATTTACTTTTCAATGATTTTGAACTTCCAACACTATTTTCTGTTTGTCTAACTAATCCTATCAAACGTTATTATTGTTTAATCCATGAATCCTCGTGGGATCGACCCTTACTCATATAAGGTATTACTTGGTACGACCCGGTGCACTTGCCGGTAAGTTTGTGGGTTATAAATTTCGCACCAGCAGAGCTCCACACCTTAATCTATGGGGTGTAGAAACTCCACCGTAGAAAATACATAAGTGAAAAGAGGTCGAGGCATAGCCGAATGGCCAGCCTCCCAAAGAGGTTCCAAGATGTAAAAAGTTACATATATGATCCAAAGATTTAAAATAAATCTCTAAAAGTAGTTTTTATACTAAACTAGTTACTAGGGTTTACAGAAAATGAGTAACTAAGTGCAGATAGTGCAGAAATCCACTTTCGGGGCCCACTTGGTGTGTGCTTGGGCTGAGCATTGAAGGTTTCACGTGCATAGCCTGTTCATGGAGTTAAACACCAGCTTGGGTGCCAGTTTGGGCGTTTAACTCTAGTTTTGGTGCCAGTTCTGGCATTTTACGCCAGAAAGTTTTAGGCTAGCTTTGAAAGCCAGTTTGGGCCATCAAATCTCGGGCAAAGTATTTACTATTATATATTGATGGAAAGCCCAAGATGTCTACTTTTCAACGCAATTGAGAGCGTGCTAATTGAGCTTCTGTAGCTTTAGAAAATCCACTTCGAGTGCTGGAGGGTCAGAATCCAACAACATCTGCAGTCCTTTTTCAGCCTCTGAATAAGAGTTTTACTTAGGTCCCTCAATTTTAGCCAGAAAATACCTGAAATTACAAAACAACACACAAACTCATAGTAAAGCCCAAAAATGTGATTTTTGAATAAAAACTAATAAAAATATAATAAAAAGTAACTAAAACATACTAAAAACTATGTAAAAACAATACCAAAAAGGGTATAAATTATCTGCTCATCATGGGTTACGCGTACGCGTGGTTTGCCACTTCTTCATCAAGCATGCGTACGCGTGAAGGACGCGTACGCTGGCTGCAAAATTTTCCAGCTTCTTTTGTGCGCACGTTGCAGTTGACGTTGGATCACCAACGTTCCCTCCAACGTTGCTTCTTCCATTTTTCCTTACAGTATTGGTTAATTGCCAAAGTTTATTCAAACTTTGCCATCAACGTTGGCTCCCCAACTCTGCTTTTCTCTGCTTCTCTGCTTCTATTTAGCCTGTCATCAAACAAACAAGTTTATCAAAATAATATACAGGATAATCTTTACTCTACTAAGTGTGCTAATAATGCTCAAAATCATAATTTCACTTAGTTGTGATCTAATTCATCTTATTTACCATGTATCTTAACAAAAATTCACCTGTGCTTGAGATTTTCTTAATGCAGAGATTTTTCATGCTTTTGCTCCTTTATCAATAAAATTGGTATGAAAACTAAATCAAAATCTAGTGATAAAGCATAGAAAAACAGGCAATGATGCCCTGGCATCACAACACCAAACTTAAATCTTGCTTGTCCCAAGCAAGGAGAGAACCATGCAATAAGGTCTGACAAACCAAGGTGAGAGGAGTAGCAGTGTAATATTCATGGTTAGCTAGTTTTTTTATACATGCAGCAATTACAAAAGAAATCAGATGATTGATGCTTCCCACTTTGAAACAAGCTTTTCATTCTTTTCTTAGCTTCTTGGGTGCTTTGCACCATTTTTTGAAAGCTACGACTCTAAATGCTTTGTTTTCAAGTATTACCACTTGATACATAAGCACCACAAGCATTTAATTAGAGGAATCTTTTTAGCTCGTGTTATTTCTTCTCTTTTTGGATTCTCTAATCATTGAAGCTAAGAGCCTTGAGCTTTGAGGGTGTGCTTTTGCACTTGAGCCTAACCTTGACTCTAAGTATTTTGTTTTCAAGATTTTTTCTTGATACATAAACACCACAAGTACTTAACAAATAAATTTCCATTGGTACTCAGAGCCTTTAGCTTTCTCATTCCCCCTCCCCCCCCCCCCCCTTTTCTTGCCTTAATTGCAATTGCTTATTCAAGGTTTTCATGATTTCATAAGAATGTCATAAAATGTCCTCAATGAAAACTTCAATCAAATAAATTCTAATGTAATTATGCAACAAAACAATCATGCTAGCTTCCCAATACTTATATGGTCATGCTAACTTCCTCTTTAATGACCTTGTTTGTTTATGATCATGAAATTAAATTGCTATGGACTCACAAAATTCAAGATGGCAGTCATGATGTCATGCAGCATGTTACAATTCACAATTCAAACTATGCTTATTCACAAGGAGCAATCACACATACATACAAAGAAAGTAGAAGACAATCATGCAATTGAAAATACTGGAAATAAATAAGAGGAAAAAGGAACTTTACCACCTTGTAGTTCATCTTCATTGTTGTTGTCCTTCACCACCTATTCTTCCCATTTCTACACCATTTTAAGATGATTGGTTATCCTCCAGCAATAATTAAAACAGTGGTGATGAGGTTCATGATAGGTCATGAATGTCTTAAACACTGAAATATGAGTAATGTATGTGGTTAAGCAAGCAAAAATTAAAGGTAACACTATAGGCCTAAGAAGCAAAGGCACTATGATTAAACAAACAAGTGATTTTGCTTGATACATTGCACAAAAAATATAAGTGGCACACTAAACTTAGTGTGAAACTTTCTCTTAGAATTGATGCAAGTATCCAAAAAGATTGAAACGGATTGTTGCGGGGCAAAACCAAACTTAGAATGTAACCATATATGCCAATTTTATTTGAAAGAAATCTAAATAAAAGAAACTGTTCTATGTGTTAATAACACATCCACCAAGAGCTAGAGGTGTCACAAACAGGGGCTTCTTGGTGAGGCATTAACACAAACAGTCAAAGAGCATAAAAAAATAAAAGACGAAAGCAAGTAAATGAACAGAAAGAAAATGTCTAATCTAGGTAACCAACTAACCGGTAATTTGTTAATCACGATTAATCCCCGGCAACGGCGCCATAAACTTGATACACGGAAAACAAGACTTCTCCGCAATGACTAACCGGCAAGTGCACTGGGTCGTATCAAGTAGTATAACTCACTAAAGAGTGAAGTCGATCCCACGAGGATTAACGGATTAAGTAATCAATAGTTAATTGGTTAGACTAGTTAGACGATTCAGTTTGGAGTGATAAGCAGCAGAAAAATAAATTGCATAAAAGTAAATGAAAACAGTAAAGTGCAGAAAAGTAAATTGACATAAATGTAAAGTGCAGGAAGTAAATGACAGAAAGTAAAAGAGGAAAAATAAAATGAACATTGGGATCAAGAGATATTGCAATTCTCCGAATTAAGTTCATCCTCATCTCTTCCTCAATCAATGCATTCATTGATCTTCTTGGCAACCTTAAGTGATTGGATCCCAATGTCTTGGCTCACTAATCTCTCTAAGCATGAACAATTTCCCAATGTCTTGGTTTAATTGTTCATGGGAAGAGGTGAAGTTTGGTCACTGATTATACCACACACATTCATAGATCAAAGTATTGGTAGGATTACATGTCACTATATCCATCCAACCCCCAACCTAATCCAGTGTGAGAAAGCATTTCTAGCATGATTTCCTCATTCCTTTGACAAGGCTCCGAGGAAATCCAAGTATGAACAATTTCTCCGTCAAGACAATTGTTCAATTGAATTAGGATCGAAAGCTTTCTAGTAAGACCAAGAGAAAAGACAGAGAAAGCATGATGAAAATTACAATTGATCCATTAAATGACAATAGAGCTCTCTAACCCAATGAAAAGAGTTAGTTTAATTCATTTCTCTAATTTTAACAGAAAAGAAAGTAAGTGCAGAATAAAAAAGAAGATGAAGAAATAAACTGAATTAAAACTTCAAATTCAAAAAGGAAATTACAAACTAAAACTAAACTAACAGAAAAGAAAAGAAAAGAAAAGAAATAAAAGTGCGTGAAGGGTGTGTGTCAGGGGATGTGAATGCATGATCCTAGACTCCCCTCCGATCCAGAATTATTTCTCCAATCCAGCTACTTCCTATATATAGGCTTACAAAAATGAAAGAGAAAATTACAATTGAATTAAAATTCCTAATCTAGATCCTTCTTGTGCCTTGAGTTACAATTGATGGGCTAAGCTTGCTTGCATGGTCCAGGGGTGCATTGGGGCCTTTAGTAATGTTGCAATGTTAAAAATTGCCCTCAAACTCTGTCATCCACATTTGCGTCAATGTTGGCATGCAAACGTCTGCTCCAACATTTTTCAATCCACGCGTACGCGTGCCCCACGCGTACGCGTGCATGCTATTTTTTTGCCAATCGATGTGTACACGTGACCCACGCGTACGCGTCATATCAAATTTTTGCCCAGGGTTGTCATCGCGGATGTTGGACCCAGCGTTTGCTCCCCAACGTTACCTCCAACATTGGCCTTTTCACGCGTGTGCGCAGGTGACGCGCACGCGTGGTTTGCCACTTCTTCATCAAGCACGCGTATGCGTGAAGGACGCGTACACGTGGCTGCAAATTTTTCCAGGCTTCTTTTGTGCGCACGTTGGGGTTGACGTTGGATCACCAACGTTCCCTCCAACGTTGCTTCTTCCATTTTTCCTTACAGCGTTAGTTCATTGCCAAAGTTTATTCAAACTTTTCCATCAATGTTGGCTCCCTAACTCTGCTTTTCTCTGCTTCTCTGCTTCTATTTAGCCTGTCATCAAACAAACAAGTGTATCCAAGTAACATACAGGATAATCATTACTCCACTAAGTGTGCTAATAATGCTCAAAATCATAACTTCACTTAGTTGTGATCTAATTCATCTTATTTACCCTGTATCTTAACAAAAATCACCTGTGCTTGAGATTTTCTTAATGCAGAGATTTTTCATGATTTTTCTCCTTTATCAATAAAATTGGTATGAAAACTAAATCAAAATCTAGTGAAAAAGCATAGAAAAATAGGCAATGATTGATAAACCACTATTTTATAATTTATCTTGTGCTGATTTGAGTGGCTTTTATCAAGTCTTTACACACTTATTCATACTATTTGCATGGTTTTACAATTCATTCCTAGTTTTGTACTATGATTGAAAACTTGCTTCCTACGCCTTTAATTTGTGTATTTTAATTCTCATTTATACCATTCGATGTCGTGATCTGTGTGTTCAGTATTTTCAGGCTTTACAGGGCAGGAATGGCTTAGAGGATGGAAAGGAAGCTTGCAAAAATAGAAGGAACACAAGAAACTAAAGAAATAACCAGTGAGCATCGACGCATACGCATGGCTCACGCGTGCACGCGATCTAGAGATTTTCACAGTGACACGTTCGCGTACTTGACGCGTACGTGTGAAAACGAGTTTTGCACAGCGACGTGTGCGCGTACCTGATGCGTAGTACCCTAACTTGATTGGGAGTTGATTGAGAGAAGAACCTTGAGTTGGAATACTCAAGTATTAATCCTAATTGGAAGTTGATGGCTGACAACTCTAGTCTCTAACTCTAATCTTTCCTTAGGAGAGGATTGGGACCTGTGATAGAGTTGGTTAGTTAGTTACTTAACTTTCCCTTATTAAATAAGGGATGACCAAGTAGAACAACAACTTTTTATTATTACACTCAGGAAAATCCAACAATGATAGAAATTTCAATTAATCTTCTCCCGGTCAAGACTTTTACTTGAATTATATAAATTCTCTCGTCAATTTCCATTCCTTAATTTTACAATTATTTATTTTATTGTTTCTCAAACTCAAAATTTCTAGGAAAACCTCTGACCAATAAGTTGCACTCTTTTGTCAACTTGTTGGGAGACGGCCTGTGATTCATACTCCTAGAATTTTATTCTTAAATCTGTGATAACTCTTCTAAATTGATAAGTGGACTTTTGCTGGTTAAGAACTGTACTTGCAACATATTTCTTATATTAATTTCTTCATCGGCCAATTTCCGCCACATCAATTTTTGGCGCCGTTGCTGAGGAGTTACAACTGTGTGCTAATTTATTGGTTGGAATTTATTTATTTGCACTTTTTTTATTTTATTTTATTACCATGAGCTGTATGTTTCTTTCGTTGAATGACGCATTCACTGCCTGATCCGAGTTTAGCCGCGTTTGATCCTGAAATTGAAAGAACTCTTTCACGTATTAGGCGAGCTCGGCATCGGTTAGCCTCTGAGGGTGGTGAGGTGGTTATTGCCAATTCACCAGTCTTATCTGAGAGCAAATCTGAACTGCCATTTGAGGAAGAAACAAGCTCCTCTAATACTGATTAAGTTGATTTACGTGCAGGTAATATGGCGGAGGCCAGGAGGATTACTCTCTAGGAAGCAGGAGCTCCAGACTTCACCCTGCAACCGTATCATGCGCGTCACCCAAATCTGGTTGCAGATTTTGAACTGAAGACTGCGCTAATCAACTTAATACCTAAGTTTCATGGCTTACCTACTCAGGAGCCTATAAAGCACCCCAGGGATTTTTAGACTGCCTGTTCTACTGTTAGGTGTCATGGTGCAGATGAAACTTATATTCTGCTAACCATCTTCCCATTTTCTCTTGAAGGAAAGGTGAGAGAGTGGTACTACACTTAGCCTGAAGCGGTTGTTACCAACTGGGATACGCTCAGGAGTGAATTCTTGGAAAAATACTTTCCAGCTGAAGTTACAGATAGACTGGGAAAGGAGATCTCTTGTATTATCCAAGGTGAATCAAAAACCCTTTATGAGTATTGGGAGCGCTTCAAGAATCTTCTGAACGCATGCCCCCACCACATGATTGACAAGTTGGTGTTGATCAGCTACTTCACACAAGGCATGAAGCCTCGGGATAAGACTACATTGGATGGTGCAGGTAATAGTTCTCTGAAAAAGTACAAAACAGCAGATGAAGCGTGGCAACTAATCAGCGACCTAGTTGAGTCCACTAGGAATCACAAACACAGGAACAGCCACCCCTAGGCTGTTGCAGAGGTTTCTTCTGGCAGTGAGACTACTGCTCTCACACAAAGTCTGTGTGATATGACCAACCTATTGAAGCAGATACATTTAAGTCAACAACAGTCTCAACCTCCCTCACCACAACATAGTCAACAACTGGTTCCTTAGAGAGTGTGCGGGATATGTGCATGTTATAGTCATTATACTGATGAGTGTCTGCAGCTCCAATAAGAGGACAACACCTTGGTAGCTACTCAAAATTTCTATGACCGCCCAAACCAAGGTTACTATCAACAAGGCGGCAACTATAACCAAGGTGGGAACGATAACCAGGGTTGGCAAGACAACTCCAACCAGGGATGGAGGGATAACTCCAACCAAAGCTGGAGGGACAACTATAACAGAGGAGGCAGAGACAACCAGGGAAATTAGAGGTGGAATAATAATAACAATCAGCAAAACCGGTACCAGCAGAACCAGAACCAGCCTTACAGAGCACCTCACCTAAGGTAGTCCCAAGCACCTCAGAACAACCAACAGCAGGCCCCTCAGATTACTTATCCCTCTTCGTCTTCTAATGACGAATTGCTTCAGTTTATTGAGCAAAGACAAAAGGCCATGGAGAACACACTTAGCTCCACTTTAAACGGCTTGACCTCTGCTGTACAAGCTCTTACCTCACAAATTGGATCAATGAACTCTTCCAACAACTAGCCTTCAAGCTCCAGTGAAATTTCTTCTCAACCCTTACCCAACACCAAGGGTGGCATCAATGCCATCACTTTGAGGTCCGGAACCACACTGCAAGAGAGGAATTAGGAGGAGACAAACCCAATGGAACACGCCCCAGATGAGGATATGGTTGAAGTGGAGGATGTTGAAGAGGAAAATGAAGTACATGACATGGTTGAAGAAAGAGCAACTCAACTAGGGAGTGGTGCACCAAAAGAAGTTATAGCTACCAGAGACGCCATCCCTATCCCATTTCCACACCTTGCAAGGAAGTCCAGAAAGCATATGGAACTCGACCTAAAAATGGTAGAAATCTTCAAAAAGTTTGAGGTAACTGTTCCCCTTTTTGATGTTATTCAGCAAGTACCTAAATATGCAAAGTTTCTGAAAGATTTATGCATGCATAAGGATAAGATTAATGAATTAGAAAATATTCCTTTAGGTAGTTCTATATCACACTTTTCATAACTCCGCACAACTAACCAGCAAGTGCATTGGGTCGTCCAAGTAATACCTTACGTGAGTAAGGGTCGATCCCACGGAGATTGTCGGCTTGAAGCAAGCTATGGTTATCCTGTAAATCTTAGTCAGGCAGATTCAAATGGTTATGAGGTTTTAATAATGAAAAGATAAATAAAACATAAAATAAGATAAAGATACTTATGTAATTCATTGGTGGGAATTTCAGATAAGCGTTTGGAGATGCTTTGTTGCTTCTGAACCTCTACTTTCCTATTGTCTTCCTCCAATCATGCGTGCTCCCTTCCATGGCAAGCTGTATGATCCTCTCGGATGAAAAATACCAGGTACGATCTCTGCACGGCTAATCAGCTGTCGAATTACTCGTCTCAGATGAAAAATACCAGGTACAGCTACCGCACGGCTAATCATCTGTCGGTTCTTACTAGCATCGGAATAGGATCTCTCTATCCTTTTGCAGACTGTCATTGTGCCCAACATTCGTGAGTTTGAAGCTCGTCACAGTCATCCCTTCCCAGATCCTACTCAGAATACCACAGATAAGGTTTAGACTTTCCGGATCTCAGGAATGCTGCCAGTTGATTCTAGCCTATACCACGAAGGTTCTAATCTCCCAGACTCGGTCCGTAGATCAGAGACCCAAGAGAATATACTCCGGCTATCATCCAATGACTACCTTGAACATCATTTAGACTGCTTGTGGTTGTTAGGCATGCGGATCTTGGCCAAGTGAGTAATGAAGATAGTGGGTGATTGTCACGGGTCACCCCTTCATTCTGACTTAACTGAATTAAGTACGAGAGTATATCTTGGAGAAGAAGTAAGCGTGAATTGAAAGAGAATCAATAGTATTTGCATTAATTCATGAAGAACAGCAGAGCTTTGCACCTTAATCTATGAGGTGTAGAAACTCCACCCTAGAAAATACATAAGAGAAAAACGTCTAGGCATGGCCGAATGGCCAGCCTCCCAAAGAGGTTCCAAGTGTAAAAGTATCTAGGTCTACGAATACAATAGTAAAAAGTGCTATTTATACTAAACTAGTTACTAGGGATTATAGAAAATAAGTAACTAAGTGTAGATAGTGCAGAAATCCACTTCCGGGGCCCACTTGATGTGTGCTTGGGCTGAGCATTGAGCTTTACACGTGCATAGGCCATTTCTAGAGTTAAACGCCAGCTTGGATGCCAGTTTGGGCATTTAACTCCAGTTCTGGTGCCAGTTCTGGCGTTTTATGCCAAAAAAGGGTCTCTAGTGGGCGTTTGAACGCCAGTTTGGGCCATCAAATCTCGGGTGGTCTCTAGTAGCTTTTTGCTTCTGAACAGTTTTGGCATCTCACTTTATCCTTTGAAGTTGAGAATGATTGACATCCATAAGAACTCAAAATTCAGATAGTGTTATTGATTCTCCTAGTTCAGTATGTTGATTCTTGAACACAGCTACTTTATGAGTCTTGGCTGTGACCCTAAGCATTTTGTTTTTCAGTATTACCACCGGATACATAAATGCCACAGACACATAATTGGGCGAACTTTTTGAGATTGTGACTCAGCTTTGCTAGAATCCCCAGTTACAGGTGCCCAAAGCTCTTAAGCACACTTTTTTTGCTTTGGACCACGACTTTAACCGCTCAGTCTCAAGTTTTTCAGCTTGGTTTAGCCGCTTAGGCCAGGATTTTATTCCTTAGGCCCTCCTATCCATTAATGCTCAAAGCCTTGGATCTTTTTTACCCTTGCCTTTTGGTTTAAAGGATTATTGGCTTTTTCTCCTTGCTTTTTCTTTTTCTTTATTTTTTTCGCCATTTTTTTCGTAAGCTTTGTGTTTTTCACTGCTTTTTCTTGCTTCAAGAATCAATTTTATGATTTTTCAGATTATCAATAACATTTCTCCTTTTTCATTATTCTTTCAAGAGCCAACAATTTTAACATTCATAAACTTCACTATCAAAAATATGAATTGTTCAAGCATTCATTCAGAAAACAAAAAGTATTGCCACCACATCAAGATAATTAAACTAATTTCAAGATAGAATTCGAAATTCATGTACTTCTTTTTCTTTTTCAGAAAATATTTTTTTATTTAAGAAAGGTGAAAGATTCATGGAATCATTCATAGCTTTAAAACATAGACACTAAACACTAATAATCATGTAATAAAGACAGAAACATAGACAAAACATATAAAGCATAGAAACCAAAAAACAGAAAAATAAGAACAAAAAAATTAAAGAACGGGTCCACCTTAGTGATGGCAGCTTGTTCTTCCTATTGAAGATCCTATGGAGTGCTTGAGCTCCTCTATGTCTCTTCCTTGCCTTTGTTGCTCTTCCCTCATGGCTCTTTTTGGTCCTCTCTGATTTCATTGAGGATAATAGAGTGCTCTTGGTGCTCCATCCTTAGTTGCTCCATGTTAGAACTCAAATCTCCTAAAGAGGTGTTGAGTTGCTCCCAATAGTTGTGTGAAGGGAAATGCATCCCTTGAGGCATCTCAGGGATTTCTTGATGAGGAATTTCCTCATGCTCTTATTGAATTTCCTTATCCACACAAATGTCCATGAGGACTTGGTCCAACCTTTGATCAAAGTTGACTCTTCTAGTGAAAGGATGAGGATCTCCTCTCATTATTGGCATGTTGAATGCCAACCTTACAGTTTCCGGACTGAAATCCAAGTATTTCCCCCAAACCATTGTGAGCCAATTCTTTGGGTTCGGGTTCACACTTTGATCATGGTTCTTAGTGATCCATGCATTAGCATAGAACTCTTGAACTATTCAGATTCTGACTTTTTGGATGGGGTTGGTGAGAGTTTCCCAACCTCTTCTTCGAACCTCACGTCGGATCTCCGAATATTCACTCTTTTTGAGCATGAAGGGGACCTCGAGGATCACCTTTTTCTTGGCCACAACTTCATAGAAGTGGTCTTGATGGACTTTTGAGATGAATCTCTCCATCTCCTATGACTCGGAGGTGGAAGCAATTGCCTTCCCTTTCCTCTTTATAGAGGTTTCTCCGGCCTTAGGTGCCATTAATGGTTATGGAAAAACAAAAATCAGAGTTTTTTCCCACACCAAACTTAAAAGGTTTGCTCATCCTCGAGCAAAAGAAGAAAGAAAGGAGGAGGAGAAGAAGAAATGGAGGAGATGGAGGGGTATATTGGATTCGGCCAAGAGGGTTTAAGTGTTTATGATGTGTGAAATTGAAGGTGGTAAGGAGGGGTATTTATAGGGTAGGAGAGAAAGGGAAGTCGTGTATGAGGGGGTAGGGTTTGGGAGGGAAATGTTTTTGAATTTGAATGGTTAGATAGGTGGGGTTTTATGATGGGTGTTTTGGGGAGTAGTGGATGGATGTGAGTGGTGAAGAGATTGTGGGGAAGAGGGTAGGATTGGATAGGTGAATGGTGTTTGGGGAAGAGGTGTTGATGTGATTGGTCAAAGGTATTTGGGGAAGAGTGTTATGGAGAGGTGTGAAGAGGAGAGAAAGAGAGGTGGGGTAGGTAGGGATCCTGTAGGGTCCACAGATCCTGAGGTGTCAAGGAATTCTGCTCCCTGCACCTTTCTGGCATTTAAACGCCCTCCGTGTGCCATTTCTGGCATTTCACGCCATCTCTGCTACCTTTTCTGGCATTAAACGCCAGGCTGATGCCCTTTTCTGGCGTTTAACGCCAACCAAACACCCTTTTCTGGCGTTAAACGCTAGTCTGTCTGCCAATTCTGGCGTTTAACGCCCAGAATGCTGCCAGACTGGGCGTTAAACGCCCATTCTGCTATCCTTACTGGCGTTTAAACGCCAGTAAGCCTGTCCTCCAGGGTGTGCTGTTTTTTATGCTATTTTTGATGCTGTTTTTTATTCTGCTTTAATTCTACAGCTGTTTTTGTGACTTCACATGATCATCTACCTAAAGAAAAATATAACATGGGAATGGAAAACAATTGTTTAAAAAAATAAAAATAAATATAATTAAATAACATTGGGTTGCCTCCCAATGAGCGCTTCTTTAATGTCAATAGCTTGACAGTGAGCTCTTAGAGAGCTTCACAGAGACTTAAAGCTTAATGGTGGCCTCGCAACACCAAACTTAGAAGTTGAGTGTGGGGGCTCTGTTTGACTCTGTATTGAGAGAAGCTTTTCATGCTTCCTCTCCATGGTTACAGAAGAAGATCCTTGATCCTTAAACACAAGGTAGTCCTCATTCAATTGAAGGACTAACTCTCCTCTGTCCACATCAATCACAGCCCTTGCTGTGGCTAGGAAGGGTCTTCCAAGGATAATGGATTCATCCTCTTCCTTCCTAGTGTCTAGGATTATGAAATCAGCAGGGATGCACAGGCCTTCAACCTTCACTAAGACATCGTCTACAAGTCCATAAGCCTATTTCCTTGATTTGTCTGCCATCTCTAGTATGATTCGTGCAGCTTGTACCTCAAAGATCTCTAGTTTCTCCATTACAGAGAGTGGCATGAGGTTTATTCCTGACCCCAGGTCACACAGAGCCTTCTCAAAGGTCATGATGCCTTTGGTACAGGTATTAAGAACTTTTCGGGATCCAGTTTCTTCTGAGGTAATTTCAATTGAACCAAAGCATTCAGTTCATTGATGAGCAATGGAGGTTCATCCTTCCAAGTCTCATTACCAAATAACTTGGCATTCAGCTTCATGATTGCTCCTAGATACTGAGCAACTTGCTCTTCAACAATATCTTCATCCTCTTCAGAGGAAGAATAATCATCAGAGCTCATGAATGGCAATAGTAAGTTCAGTGGAATCTCTATTGTCTCTGTATGAGCCTCAGATTCCTTTGGTTCCTCATTGGGATACTCCTTAGTGGTCAGTGGACGTCCATTGAGGTCTTCCTCACTGGAAATCACTGCCTCTTCCTCCTCTATAGGTTCGGCCATTTTGGGTATATTGATGACCTTGCACTCTCTCTTTGGATTCTCTTCTGTATTGCTTGGTAGAGAACTAGGAGGAATTTCAGTAATTCTTTTACTCAGCTGACCCACTTGTGCCTCCAAATTTTTTATGGAGGACCTTGTTTCAGTTATAAAACTGAGTGGTCTTAGATAGATCAGAGACCATGGTTGCTAAGTCAGAGAGGCTCTGCTTAGAATTCTCTGTCTGTTGCTGAGAAGATGATGGAAAAGGCTTACTATTGCCAAACCTATTTCTCCCACTATTATTATTATTGAAGTCTTGTTGAGGCTTCTGTTGATCCTTCTAGGAGAAATTTGGATGATTTCTCCATAAAGGATTATAGGTGTTTCCATAGGATTCTCCCATGTAATTCACCTCTTCTATTCCAGGATTCTCAGGGTCATAAGCTTCTCCTTTAGAGGAGGCTTCTTTAGAACTTCCGGATGCAGCTTACATTCCAGTCAGATTCTGAGAAATCATATTGACTTGCTGAGTCAATATTTTATTCTGAGCCAATATGGCATTCAGAGTATCAATCTCAAGACTCATTTCTTCTGAGTCATACCATTATTCATAGAATTTCTTTTAGAAGTGTATATGAACTGGTTATTTGCAACTATTTCAATGAGTTCCTGGACTTATGTAGGCGTTTTCTTCAGATGAAGAGATCCACCAGCAGAGTGGTCTAATGACATCTTGGACAATTCAGACAGACCATCATAGAAGATACATAAGATGCTCCATTCTGAAAGCATGTCAAAAGGACACCTTCTGATCAATTACTTGTATCTTTCCCAAGCTTCATAGAGGGATTCACCTTCCTTCTGTCTGAAGGTTTAGACTTCCACTCTAAGCTTGCTCATCTTTTGAGGTGGAAAGAATTTGGCCAAGAAAGCATTGACCAACTTTTCCAAAGAGTTCAAGCTTTTTTTAGGTTGTGAGTCCAACCATACCCTAGCTCTGTCTCTTATAGCAAAGGGGAAAAGCACAAGTCTGTAGACCTCGGGATCAACCCCATTGGTCTTAATAGTGTCACAAATTTGCAAGAATTCAGCTAAGAACTGATGAGGATCTTCCAATGGAAGTCCATGAAACTTGCAATTCTGCTGCATTAGAGAAACTAATTGAGGCTTAAGTTCAAAGTTGTTTGCTCCAATTGCAGGAATTGAGATGCTTCTTCCATAGAAGTCAGAAGTTGGTGTAGTAAAGTCACCAAGCATCTTCCTTGTATCTCCGCCATTGTTGTTGTTTTCGGCTGCCATGTCTTCTTCTTTTTTGAAAATTTCTGTAAGGTCCTCTCCAGAGTGTTGTGCTTTAGCTTCTCTTAGTTTTCTCTTCAGAGTCCTTTAAGGTTCAGGATCAGCTTCAACAAGAATGTCCTTATCCTTGTTCCTGCTCATATGAAAAAGAAGAGAATAAAGAGAGAATGGGAATCCTCTATGTCACAGTATAGAGATTCCTTTATGTGAGTAGGAAAATAGAAGAATGAGGTAGAGAGAGAATAAGAAGAATTCAAACACAGAGAGACAGAGAGGGTTTGAATTATGAGTAGAAGAGAAGTGTTAGTAAATAAATAAATAAATAGAGAGAGAGAGAGGGAATTCGAATATTAAAAAGAGGGAGAAGAAAAATATTTTTATTTTTATTTAATTAATTAAGTTAGAATTCAAAATTTAAGAAAAGAAATAAAATAAAATTAGAATTTAAAATAATTAGTTAATTAAAAAGAATTTTGAAAAAGTGGTTAGTAATTTTCGAAAATTAGAAGTAGAAAAGTAGTTAGGTGGTTTTGAAAAAGATAAGAAATAGTAAACTTTTTAAAATTAAAACAAACAAGTCAAGTGGTTAATTGAAAAAGATTTGAAAATAAATTTTGAAAAGATAGAAGTTAGAAAAAGATTTTGAAATTAAATTTTTAAAAAGATATGATTTGAAATTTAATTTGAAAAAGATTTGAAAAAGAAATTAAAAAGATTTGATTTTTAAAATTAAAGTTGATGACTTGACAAACAAGAAACTAAAAGATATGATTCTAGAATTTAAAGATTGAACTTTTCTTAACAGGAAAGTAACATACTTGAAATTTTTGAATCAAAACATTAATAGTTAGTAAAGTTTTCGAAAATGTGAAATAAAATTAAGAAAAAGATTTTGAAAATTTATTTTGAAGAATTTTCGAAAAACATGAAAGAAAAATGAAAAAGATTTGATTTTGAAAAAGATTTGAAAAGATAAAATTTTTAAATTGAAATTTTGGCTTGACTAACAAGAAACAACTAAATTTTAAAATTTTTTTGACTAAGTTAACTCAAAATTTCGAAATTTATGAGTGAAATAAGGGAAATATATTATTTTTTATTTTTTTTTTGAATTAATGAAGAAAGAGAAAAACAACAAAAAGACACAAGACACAAGATTTAAGATCAAAACAAATAATGCATGCAAGAACACTTTGAATGTCAAGATGAACACCAAGAACATTTTAAAGATCACGATGAACATCAAGAACATATTTTTGAAAAATTTTAAGAAAAGAAAGACATGCAAGACATCGAACTTAAAATTTTTTTACTTTTAAACACAATGAATTCAAAAATGCACAAGAGAAACAAGAAAAGACACAAAACAAGAAAATTTAAAGATCAAACAAGAAAAATCATCAAGAACAACTTGAAGATCAATGAAGAACACAATGCATATATTTTGAAAATTAAAGAAAATTAAAACATGCAATTGACACTAAACTTAAAATTTGACATTAAACTCAAACAAGAAACACAAATTTTTTTTATTTTTATGATTTTATTAAAATTTTTTGTTTATTTTTCAAAATTATTTTGGAAAAAAAAATAAAGAAATTCAAAATTTTTAATAAGAATTCCAGGATTCCTGTAATGTTAGTCTAAAGTTTCGGTCCAAAAGATTAGACATGGCCAATGGCCAGCCAAGCTTTAGCACAGAATTATAACTGAATCCAAAGGCTCATGCAATGTTATTCTAAAGCTTCGGTCCAAAAGAATTAGACATGGCCAAATGGCCAGCCAAGCTTTAGCATAACAAATACAGACATGTCCTTTCTACAATGGAAAGTGGAAACCTCGGTCCAAAAGATTAGCCATGGCTTAACAGCCAGCCAGGTTTCAATATATCTCATGAAGCTCTAGAATTCATTCTTAATAATTCTGAAGTACACATTTTTTTTGAATTTTTCAAAAACACATATATATATTTTTTTTCGAAAATAAAAATAGAAAGCTTAAACATAAAATAAAATTACCCAATCTAAGCAACAAGATGAACCATCAGTTGTCCAAACTCGAACAATCCCCGGCAACAGCGCCAAAAACTTGGTGCACGGAATTGTGATCACACTTTTCACAACTCCGCACAACTAACCAGCAAGTGCACTGGGTCGTCCAAGTATTACCTTACGTGAGTAAGGGTCGATCCTACGGAGATTGTCAGCTTGATGCAAGCTTTGGTCATCCTGTAAATCTTAGTTAGGCGGATTCAAATGGTTATGAGGTTTTGATAATTAAAAGATAAATAAAACATAAAATAAGATAAAGATACTTATGTAATTCATTAGTGGGAATTTCAGATAAGCGTTTGGAGATGCTTTGTTGCTTCTGAACCTCTACTTTCCTATTGTCTTTCTCCAATCATGCGTGCTCCCTTCCATGGCAAGCTGTATGATCCTCTCGGGTGAAAAATACCAGGTACGATCTCTGCACGGCTAATCAACTGTCAGATTTCTCATCTCGGATGAAAAATACCAGGTACAGCTACCGCACGACTAATCATCTGTCGATTCTCACTAGCGTCGGAATAGGATCTCTCTATCCTTTTGTACACTGTCATTGTGTCCAACATTCGTGAGTTTAAAGCTCGTCACAGTCATCCCTTCCCAGATCCTACTCGGAATACCACAGACAAGGTTTAAACTTTCCGGATCTCAGGAATGCTGCCAATTGATTCTATCCTATACCACGAAGGTTCTAATCTCCCGGACTCAGTCCGTAGATCAGAGACCCAAGAGAATATACTCCGGCTGTCATTCAATGACTACGTTGAACATCATGTAGACCGCTTGTGGTTGTCAGGCACGCTGATGAGTGGATAATTTATACCCTTTTTGGCATTGTTTTTACATAGTTTTTAGTATATTTTAGATACTTTTTATTATATTTTTATTAGTTTTTATTCAAAAATCACATTTCTGGACTTTACTATAAGTTTGTGTATTTTTCTGTGATTTCAGGTATTTTCTGGCTGAAATTGAGAGACCTGAGCAAAAATCTGATTCAGAGGCTGAAAAAGGACTGCAGATGTTGTTGGATTCTGACCCTCCTGCACTCGAAGTGGATTTTCTGGAGCTGCAGAAGCCCAATTGGCACGCTCTAAATCGCATTGGAAAGTAGACATCCTGGGCTTTCCAGCAATATATAATAGTCTATACTTTGCTCAAGATTTAATGGCCCAAATTGGCGTTCAAATCCAGCCTAAAACTTTCTGGCGTAAAACGCCAGAACTGGCACCAGAATTGGAGTTAAACGCCCAAACTGGCACCCAAGCTGGCGTTTAACTCCAAGAACAGCCTATGCACGTGAAAGCTTCAATGCTCAGCCCAAGCACACACCAAGTGGGCCCCGAAAGTAGATTTCTGCACTATCTGCACTTAGTTATTCATTTTCTGTAAACCCTAGTAACTAGTATAGTATAAAAACTACTTTTAGAGATTTATTTTATAACTTTTATCTTATGTAACTTTTTACATCTTGGAACCTCCATTGGAGGCTGGCCATTCGGCCATGCCTAGATCTCTTTTCACTTATGTATTTTCTACGGTGGAGTTTCTACACCCCATAGATTAATGTGTGGAGCTCTACTGTTCTTCATGAATTAATGCAAGTACTAATATTTTTCTTTCAATTCACGCCTACTTCTTCTTCAAGATATTCTCTTGTACTTAATTCAGTTAAGTCAGAATGAAGGGGTGACCCGTGATAATCACCCACTATCTTCGTTACTCGCTTAGCCATGATCCGCGTGCCTGACAACCACAAGCGGTCTACATGATGTTCAACGTAGTCATTGGACGATAGCCGGAGTATATTCTCTTGGGTATCTAATACACGGACCGAGTCCGTGAGATTAGTATCTTCGTGGTATAGGCTAGAACCATTGGCAGCATTTCTGAGATCCGGAAATTCTAAACCTTGTCTGTGGTATTCCAAGTAGGATCTGGGAAGGGATGACTGTGACGAGCTTCAAACCTGCGAATGTTGGGCACAGTGATAGTGTGCAAAAGGATAAGGGTCCTATTCTGATGCTAGCAAGAACCGACAGATGATTAGCCGTGCGGTAGCTGTACATGGTATTTTTCATCCGGGAAGAGAAATCCGATAGTTGATTAGCTGTACAGAGATCGTACCTGGTATTTTTCATCCGAGAGGATCATACAGCTTGCCATAGAAAGGAGCATGCATGATTGGAAGAAGGCAATAGGAAAGCAGAGGTTCAGAAGCAATAAAGCATCTCCAAACGCTTAACTGAAATTCCCACCAATGAATTACATAAGTATCTCTATCTTATTTTCTGTTTTATTTATCTTTTAATTATCAAAACCTTATAACCATTTGAATCCTCCTGACTAAGATTCACAAGATGACCATAGCTTGCTTCAAGCCGACAATCTCCGTGGGATCGACCCTTACTCACGTAAGGTATTACTTGGACGACCCAGTGCACTTGCTGGTTAGTTGTGCGAAGTTGTGAAAAGTGTGAATCACAATTTTGTCCACCAAGTTTTTGGCGCCGTTGCCGAGGATTGTTCGAGTTTGGACAACTGATGGTTCATCTTGTTGTTTAGATTGGGTAATTTTATTTTATGTTTAAGCTTTTTATATTTTTTATTTTTGAAAAAAATAAAAATATTATATATTTAGTATTCGAAAAATTCATCAAAATTTTTAAGAATGAATTTCATCTTCGAGCTTCATGATGGTATGTTAAAGCTTAGCTGGCTATTAAGCCATGTCTAATCTTTTGGACCGGAGCTTTAATTTATCATGTTCATTGGATTGTTGTATGTATTTGTTATGCTAAAGCTTGGCTGGTCATCTGGCCATGTCTAACTCTGTTGGACCGAAGCTTTAGAATAACATTGCATCATCTTTGGGATTCTCATTTATAATTCTATGCTAAAGCTTGGCTGGCCATTGGCCATGTCTAATTCTTTTGGACTGGAGCTTTAGACTAACATTACATGAATCCCGGAATTCTGATTAAAAATTTTGAATTTCTTTATTTTCTTTTTCCAAAATAATTTCAAAAAATACAAAAAAATCAATAAAACCATAAAAACCAAAAATTTCGTGTTTCTTGTTTGAGTTTAGTGTCAAATTTTAAGTTTGGTGTCAATTGCATGTTTTAATCTTTCTTAAATTTTTGAAAATATATGCATTGTGTTCTTCATTGATCTTCAAGTTTTTCTTGATGATTTTTTTATTTGATCTTTAAATTTTCTTGTTTTGTGTCTCTTCTTGTTTTTCATTCGCATTTTTGAATTATTAGTGTCTAAAGTTTAAAGATTTCTAAGTTTGGTGTCTTGCATGTGTTTCTTTTCTTAAAAATTTTCAAAAATATGTTCTTGGTGTTCATCTTGACATTCAAAGTGTTCTTGGTGTTCATCTTGACATTCAAAGTGTTCTTGCATGCATTATTAGTTTTGATCTTAAATGTTTATGTCTTGAGTCATTTAGTTATTTTTCTCTCTCATTAAAAATTCAAAAATCAAAAAAATATCTTTTCCTTTTTTGTCTCATAAATTTCGAAATTTTGGATTGAGTTAGTCAAAAATTTTAAAAATTTAGTTGTTTCTTATTAGTCAAGTGAAAATTTCAATTTAAAAATTTCATCTTTTCAAATCTTTTTCAAAAATCAAATCTTTTTCTTTTTTTTCTTAACATTTTCGAAAATTTCAAAGTTGATTTTCAAAATCTTTTTCTTATTTTTATTTCATATTTTCGAAATTATTGCTAAAAATTAATGTTTTGATTCAAATATTTCAAGTTGTTACTTGCCTATTAAGAAAGGTTCAATCTTTAAATTCTAAGAATCATATCTTTTAGTTTCTTGTTAGTCAAGTCATCAACTTTAATTTCAAAAATCAAATCTTTTTAATTTCTTTTTCAAATCTTTTTCAAAATAAATTTCAATCATATCTTTTTCAAAATTCAATTTCAAAATCTTTTCTAACTTCTTATCTTTTCAAAATTGATTTTCAAATCTTTTTGCAATTAACCACTTGATTTTTTGTTTGATTTTAAAAGTTTACTATTTCTTATCCTTTTCAAAAACTACCTAACTACTTTTCTCTCTCTAATTTTCGAAAACCACTAATAACTTTTTCAAAATTCTTTTTAATTAACCAATTGTTTTTAATTTTAATTTTATTTTATTTCTTTTAATATATTCGAATTCTAACCTAATTAAGTAAATGAAAATAAAAATACTTTTCTTCTCCCTCTTTTTAAAATTTGAATACTCTATCTCTCTCTCTCATCTCTTTCTATTTTATTTTATTTAATTACTATCACTTCTCTTCTACTCATAATTCGAACCCCCTCCCTCTCTCTATGTTCGAAATTTTCTTATTCTTTCTCTAACCTCATTCTTATATTCTTCTACTCACATAAAGGAATCTCTATACTGTGACATAGAGGATTCCTCTTCTTTTCTGTTCTCTTCTTTTTCATATGAGCAGGAATAAGGGTAAGAACATTCTTGTTGAAGCTGATCCTAAACCTGAAAGAACTTTGAAGAGGAAGCTAAGAGAAGCTAAAGCACAACACTCTAGAGAGGACCTTACAGAAATTTTCAGAAAAAAAAAAGAAGACATGGCAGCCGAAAATAACAACAATGGTGGAGATGCAAGGAAGATGCTTGGTGACTTTACTGCACCAACTTCTGACTTCTATGGAAGAAGCATCTCAATTCCTGCAATTGGAGCAAACAACTTTGAGCTTAAGCCTCAATTAGTTTCTCTAATGCAGTAGAATTGCAAGTTTCATGGACTTCCATTGGAAGATCCTCATCAGTTCTTAGCTGAATTCTTGCAAATCTGTGACACTGTTAAGACCAATGGGGTTAATCCTGAGGTCTACAGACTTATGCTTTTCCCCTTTGCTGTAAGAGACAGAGCTAGGACATGGTTGGACTCACAACCTAAAGAAAGCCTGAACTCTTGGGAAAAGTTGGTCAATACTTTCTTGGCCAAATTCTTTCCACCTCAAAAGTTGAGTAAGCTTAGAGTGGAAGTCCAAACCTTCAGACAGAAGGAAGGTGAATCCCTCTATGAAGCTTGGGAAAGATACAAGTAATTGATCAGAAGGTGTCCTTCTGACATGCTTTCAGAATGGAGCATCTTATGTATATTTTATGATGGTCTGTCTGAATTGTCCAAGATATCATTGGATCACTCTGCTGGTGGATCTCTTCATCTGAAGAAAATGCCTGCAGAAGCCCAGGAACTCATTGAAATGGTTGCAAATAACCAATTCATGTATACTTCTGAAAGAAATCTTGTGAATAATGGGATGACTCAGAAGAAAGGAGTTCTTGAGATTGATACTTTAAATGCCATATTGGCTCAGAATAAAATATTGACTCAGCAAGTCAATATGATTTCTCAGAGTCTGACTGGAATGTAAGCTACATCCGGCAGTACTAAAGAAGCTTTTTCTGAAGAAGAAGCTTATGATCCTGAGAATCCTGGAATGGAAGAAGTGAATTACATGGGAGAATCCTATGGAAACACTTACAATCCTTCATGGAGGAATCATCCCAATCTCTCATAGAAGGATCAGCAGAAGCCTAATCAAGGCTTCAATAATAATAATGGTGGGAGAAATAGGTTTGGCCATAGCAAGCCTTTTCCATCATCTTCTCAGAAACATACAGAGAATTCTAAGCAGAGGCTCTCTAACTTAGCAACCATAGTCTCTGATCTATCTAAGACCACTCTCAGTTTCATGACTGAAACAAGGTCCTTCGTTAGAAATTTGGAGGCACAAGTGGGTCAGCTGAGTAAAAGAGTTACTGAAATCCCTCCAAGTACTCTCCCAAGCAATACAGAACAGAATCCAAAGAGAGAGTGCAAGGCCATCAACACGTCCAACATGGCCGAATCTATAGAGGAGGGAAAGGCAGTGATTTCCAGTGCGGAAGACCTCAATGGACGTCCATTGACCACTAAGGAGTTCCCTAATGAGGAACCAAAGGAATCTGAGGCTCATATAGAGACCATAGAGATTCCACTGAACTTACTGTTGCCATTCATGAGCTCTGATGAGTATTCTTCCTCTGAAGAGAATGCAGATATTGTTGAAGAGTAAGTTGCTCGGTATCTAGGAACAATCATGAAGCTAAATGCCAAGCTATTTAGTAATGAAACTTGGGAGGATGAACCTCCATTGCTCATCAATGAACTGAATGCTTTAGTTCAACTGAAATTACCTCAGAAGAAACCGGATCCCGAAAAGTTCTTAATACCTTGTACCATAGGCACCATGACCTTTGAGAAGGCTCTGTGTGACCTGTGGTCAAGAATAAACCTCATGCCACTCTCTGTAATAGAGAAACTAGGTATCTTTGAGGTACAAGCTGCTAAATTCTCACTAGAACTGGTAGACAAATCAACGAAACAGGCTTATGGACTTGTAGAGGATGTCTTAGTGAAGGTTGAAGGCCTGTACATCCCTGCTGATTTCATAATCCTAGACACTGAGAAGGATGAGAATGAATCCATCATCCTTGGAAGACCCTTCCTAGCTACAACAAGAGCTGTGATTAATGTGGACAGAGGAGAGTTAGTCCTTCAATTGAATGAAGACTACCTTGTGTTTAAGGCTCAAGGATCTTCTTCTGTAACCATGGAGAGGAAGCATGAAAAACTTCTCTCAATACAGAGTCAAACAGAGCCCCCACACTCAACTTCTAAGTTTGGTGTTGGGAGGCCACCATTAAGCTCTGAGTCTCTGTGAAGCTCTCTAAGAGCTCACTGTCAAGCTATTGACATTAAAGAAGCGCTTATTGGGAGGCAACCCAATGTTATTTAATTATATTTATATATTTATTTTTCATTGTCATTTTATGTTTTCTTTAGGTAGATGATCATGTGAAGTCACAAAAACAATTGCAAAATTAAAGCGGAATCAAAAATAGCATCAAAAACAGCACACCCTGGAGGACAGGCTTACTGGTGTTTAAACGCCAGTAAAGATAGCAGAATGGGCGTTTAACGCCCAGTCTGGCAGCATTCTGGGCGTTAAACGCCAGAATGGGCATCATTCTGGGCGTTTAACGCCAAAAAAGGGTGTCTGGCATCTGGCTGGCGTTAAACGCCAGAAAGGGGCATCAGACTGGCGTTTAACGCCAGAAAAGGTAGCAGAGTTGGCGTTAAACGCCAGAATCGGCACACAGTGGGCGTTTAAATGCCAGAAAGGTGTAGGGAGCGGAATTCCTTGACACCTCAGGATCTGTGGACCCCACAGGATCCCTACCTACCTGACAAACCCCATTTGTAGGGTTTATCTTGTATTGATTTTTGGGGATTTTATCAACTTTTACCCACATTTATTCAAGAAATAGCATGGTTTTGTATATTCTCCTTTGATTGTGCTTAAGTGTAAAAACATACTTTTTAAGCCTTATTTTGGTGAATTCTAGTTTCTGTTTGATTTCATAAGATGCCTTGATGTGTTTGCTAGTAATTCCAGGGTTGAAATAGGCTAGGCATGGATCAAAGGAAGCAAGGAAGGAAGCATACAAGTGGAGAGAAGCATAAAAAGTCAAAGAAGCAAAGTCAGTCATGCACGCGCACGCGCACAAGGCGCTCGCGCGCACATCGCAGAATCGACCAGGGACGCGCACGCGTACCATGCGCGCACGCGCCGATGATGGCACATGACCTCATTAATGCAACACGTGCCTGGCGATTTGAGAGGTTTTCTGAACCCATTTTGGCGCCAAATTGCTAAGGGAAAGGAATAAAAGGATGAAGGATTAAGGAGAAGGCATAATTGATCACTTTAGGTGTTAGTTACCAATTAGTTTAGTTTAGCTTTGTAGTTAGTTTCTAGAGAGAGAAGCTCTCACTTCTCTCTAGAATTAGGATTAGGTTTAGTTCAATAATCTTAGATCTAGATTTTAATTCATGCTTTCATCTCCTTCTATCTCTCAATTTTTTGTTGCTACATTCATCTTCTTCTATTCTTTTATTGTAATTTCCTTTATGTTGTTCTTATATTTTGTTGTAGATCTACTTTTGCTCCTTCTATTTTCTTTCAATTCAATAAGAGGTAATTCATAATAATTGTTCTTCTTTGCTTTTCTATTGTTGATCTCTTGCCTTTGTAGTTGTAGATTCCTTTAATTCTTGCAATTAATAATGTTTACTTCTATTGCACTCTATGTGTTTGTTGAAATGCCTCTTTTAGTTTTAGTGTAGATTTTGTTCCTCTTGGCTATGGTAGAGTAATTAGTGACGCTTGAGTTATCTAATTCCTTTGTTGATTGATAATTGGAGAGATTGCTAATTGGTTTGGAGTGCACTAAAGCTAGTCTTTCCTTGGGAGTTGGCTAGGACTTGTGGCTCAAGTCAATTCATCCACTTGACTTTCCTTTAATTAGTAAGAGTTAACCAAGTGGTAGCAATGAACAATTCTCATCACAATTGAAAAGGATAACTAAGATAGGACTTCTAGTTCTCACACCCTTCCAAGAGCTTTTTATAGTTTTTAGTTTATTTTCATTGCCATTTACTTTTCATGCTCCCTATCCAAAACCCCAAAACAAGTCCATAACCAATAACAAGAACACTACCCTGCAAGTCCTTTGAGAGACGACCCGAGGTTTAAATACTTCGGTTTATAGATTTTAGGGGTTTGTACTTGTGACAAACAAATTTTTGCATGAAAGGATTATTGTTGGTTTAGAGACTATACTTCAACGAGATTTCATTTGTGAAATTCTAAACCGTCAAAAATCCAATCGTCAAAATGGCGCCGTTGCCGGGGATTGCAATGGTGTTATGTTATTGGTTATTGTATATATGTGAATAGTGTGAATATGTTTGCTTTTGTTAGCTCTTGCTAGTTTTAGGATTTAATTTTCTTGCTTCTTATTTGATTTTGTTTTTATTTTCTTCTTGCTATCATGAATTCTCACCTTGGCTATGAGTTTGGTTATCAACATGTTGTAGGAAATGAGGACTATAATGAAGATGTGTATCAAGAATGGGATGAACAAAGGTGGGAGGAGCCATATGCATATGATCAATCCTCATGGCAACAACCTCCACCAATGCACTATGAAGAAGAGCCATTCTATGATGCATACCAATCCAATGGCTATGGTGAATCACCTTGTGACTTTCAAGAACCACCACCATATGCCTATGATCCATACCCTCAGCATAACTCCCAACCATACTCACAAGCCCCTTCTTACCAACCATCTTCATATGACCCTAATCCATATCCATCCTACCAACAACCATATGAGCAATATGAACCACACATAGAGCCACCACCACGCCAACATCAACATTTTCAAGAGCCACCTCCTCCACATTATTACCAAGATGAACCACCTCCAATATATGAAAATTTTCAACCACAAGATGAATACTACTTTTCACCACAACCTCCCATGGAAGAATACTCATATCCATTGATCCAAGAGCCACATGATCCTAATCATATTATCCAAGAGGAACAAGAGTCAAGGGATCGTCTCAAGGAAGCATTGGATCAATTTCAAGCAACCATGGAGTGTGTTGTGCAACAAGTGGAAAGAGTGGAAAACATAGAACCACCACAACTCTACCAAGAAGAACCACCTTCCTACTATGAACCCTCTCCCCAATTTAATGAACCCTTCAACCCACCCCAATCTCTAATGGATGAAACCCTTAGTGTTCTTGTTCAAGGGCAAGAAGAGATGAAAAGGGATGTGCAAAATATCATGGCCACCTTGGATGCGGTAACAAATCAATTAGCCTCCCAATGCTTGAACACTCAAGGAACTTCCATGGCTACATGTGGAGAATCAAATGAAGAACATAGCATGAAGGAGAGATTGGAAACTCCGGTGGAAAATAAGGGAGGTTGCTTTGTATTGGAACAATTGGAGGAAGCTTTAATTGTTGAAGACAAGGAAGAAATGGTAGAAGACTTAGGAGATGCGGAGCTTCCATGGGAACATAGAGTTGAAGAAAACCCCTCCAAGATGATTGAAATTGATGCTAGGGAGGAAAGTGCACACCTTCCAAGGCATATCCCATATGAAGACTTGGATGAGATAGAGAAAGAATTGAGTTCCCTTGGTGATGAAGATCACGCATCAAGTCTTAGTGGTGAAGAATCCTTTAAGCATGAAGAACCTTCTCCGGTTGGATTTGAAAGCGTTGAGGAGGTAAATTTTTCTCACCCTCCCTATTATGATTTGAGTAAAGGAAAAGGTTTAGATAAAATTGTTGAACAAAGGATTGAGATTAAGAGATCTTGTGAAGAGGTGGAAGTCCCTAGAAATAGAAGAACGAGGGTTGGTTATGCTTTGTCAAGATCTTTGGAAGCATCTTTGCCTAGGTTGTCATCTACCCCTTCACTTGAGTGGGTAAAATTCATTTCTATTAGCTTTATTGTCCCACTTGAGTATGGCTTGCTTGAAACGGATGGTCAACTTAGAATGCTTTGTGGGATGAAGCGTAAGCGAAAGATGTTTCGTGGTTGGCGTTGCAAATCAAGGCTCATTTTGGTTGATACTTCAAGAGTTGAATACAAAGGTGGGAATAATGCTCAAATAGATGGGTCTAGGAGGATTGTTGGCCACTATATAGAGAATTCACCTTACTCACCACCCGATTGGACTAATAATGATGACCAACCTCAAGACGGGTGTGAAAACAAAGTGTGGGATCCCGGATTACAAGAAGAGGATCAACTTTGGGAGCCCCAAGCTTGTGAAGAACTCCATCAAGACTTGGCTCAATCCATGAAGAATCTTGGGGCACAATGGAGAACCAAGCATTGGTGGGAGTTCCAAGATGAATACAAGCACAAGCCACCTTGATGAGGAGCTCCCCATAAGTCCAACTTAAGGACAATAAACAAAAGTGCTAGGTGGGAGACAACCCACCATGGTAAAATCCTTTCATTTTCTCTTTTGTATATATTGGTAGAATTAGTTTAATTTCATATTTTGTTTAGTTAGTTAAGTATGTTTGGTAGTTTAAGTATGTTAAATAAGGTTTTATGGTGTTTTGGTAGCTGTTTGGAGGTTTGGAATGCTTGGATTGGTGCAAAAACATAGAAAAAAATTTTTTGAAAAACAGAGCACCATCCACGCGTACGCGTACATGGCGCGTACGCGCACTTACAGCATTTTCGACCATCCACGCGCACGCGCCATGCGTGCGTACGCGTGGATTGAGAAGTTCCAACCTCCATACATTTTCCAGAGAGTTGTGCCTGCGCCGCGCCAACGTTATGCCTCTGGCACAAACCTATTTGCGCGCTCGCGCACATGACGCGTATGCGTCACTCTCGAAATAAGCCATCCGCGCGCGCGCGGCATGCGCGCGTATGCGCGGATTTCCTTCCTTCACAACATTTCTTTTCTTCTCCTCTTTTTATTTCTTTCCTTCTCCTTTCTCCTACTCCTCATCCAACACTTCCAAACACCATTGATAACCATTTATTTTAGTTAACAAATTAGTTAGTTAGTTAGTTGATTAGTTAGTTTTAGTTTAGTTTTCATTTTATTTTCTCTCTTTTCATCATAAGTGTTGGAGTATTGACTTTGTTTACTATACATTGCTATATCCCTTATTGCCTAAATGCTATTTTAGCATGAATGTTTTTAGATAATCTTTGTTGGATTCTATGATTGAGGTTATATTTTGTTACTTGGTTTTGAGTTCTTCATGCTTACCTTTTGAAAAATACCAAGTGATGAGAATTGTCTTCGAGCTTATAACTCTTTTGAATTGCATGTTGTAGCTAGCCACCATGTGATTTGGATCCTTTTCCCTCGATTAGGCAACCTCTTGATGGATGATGTTGTGCATTTACCTTAATGCATTGTGTTCATGATTATATCCATCCATATGTTTGACTTGAATGCTTTCATGCTTCTCTAATGCTTGTCTTACCTTACAAGCTTACTTAAAGCATCTCGAGCACACTAGGATAAGTGAAGTGCATGCTTCTTTTGTGACATAGCTTTTATGCTAATGTGTATTCTAAACCGCGCAATTTAGAACTCACACACCTAATATTTCTTAATGTCACACTAATTCACTCACCTCATTCTAGTGATTTACCTCATTCCAATAATGTATGCTTCCTTGCTTTTATATCTTCTCATCTTATGGTGTTATATTTTTGTTTTTCATAACGAATGCACCACAAGCAACCTTGGAAGCGGAAGAAAGAACACATAGCAATCCGGAGAGTCGTCGTACCCCCTTGCTCATCTTTGAGTGCACCGAGGACGGTGCAAACTTTTAAGTGTGGGGAGGTCGTCCGACCGATCGGCAATCGTGGGTGACAAATTTCTAACTCCAATACTTTTGCATTTCATTCTAGGATTTTAGGATTTTTACTTGCATTTTCTTATTTTTGCATAGGCATACACAATAAGCTTAGTCAAAATAATGAGAATTTTTCAAGATTTCTATCTATAGGGCATGTCAATTGATTTGAGTGAAAACTTTTCATAGAACTTGCTTGAATTATATGTATTATGGATCATGTTTTGAGCTAAGAACACAAGCTTGTGAGACTTGAGCCTAATGATGTGGTTACATCTTATAACCACTTATTTTTCCTTCTTGTGTGCATTATTCTCTTTCTATGATTGTAATCTTTGATTTGTTTGATTCTTTATGTCCATTATTTTGTGTATTCATGCATTTATGTGATTGAGGCCATCATTTCATTTAGCTCACTTACCCAAATAGCCTACCTTTTATCTTCCATTGTTAGCCAAATTTGAGCCTACGATTAACCCACTTGTTCTTAATTTAGCACATTACAAGCCTTAAAGCGAAAAATAATAAATGTCCTTATTTGGATCTTTGATTAGCTTAGGCTAGAGTGTGTGTATCATTCAAGTGTGGGAACCTTGGGACATTGGGTGAATAAAAGGGTAGTTTTGTATTATTATTGTAAATATTGGGAATTGGGTACATGCTCATGTATTGATTAAATGTATAGACCTTATGCATTGGTACTCTTGTATATAGTTTGAAAGAAAAAAAAATGAGAAAAACAAAAAAAAATATATGAAAAGTATAGAAAAAAATGGAAAAAGAAAGAAAACGAAAAAGAAAGAAATAAAAAGGGGACAAAATGCCCCAAGGTGAAGCTCAATAAGATCAATGCATATGAGTTGTGAAATGAAAAGAAAATGCATGAGTATGTGAAAAAGATGAAAAATGGGTAGCTAGATTAGAACTTAATTGTATAGGATGTCATAGGTTAGGTGGGAAGTTTAAGCTTATCAAAGATTCAAATTTCAAGCTCACTTGACCAAATATGCATCCTACCTTGACCCTAGCCCCATTACAACCAATGAAAAGACCTCATGATACTTGTATGCATGCATGAAATAAATGTTGATTGTTAGAAGAAAAACAAATCTTGGAAAGCATGAAATAGAGGAGAATTGAGTGAATCAACCCTAAACACTTGAGTGAATAGAGTGCAAACACTACCGGTGAGGGTTTGATGCTCAATTACATGTTTTCACCTATGATCATCATTCTTCATGCAAGTTTGTAAAAATATTTAATAACTCAATTCAATTGTGGATTAGACTTGCTAGTCCTTAGCCCTTGTGCATATATGTTTCTTGGGAATTGATTTATTTTGACCAAGCACTTGCATTCATTTAGATAGTTGCATATAGGTAGATTGCATTTAGTTAGTTTCCATTGAATAAATGCCATACCCTTACTTCATTCTTGGTTTAAGCATGAGGACATGCTTGGTTTAAGTGTGGGGAGGTTGACAAACCCCATTTGTAGGGTTTATCTTGTATTGATTTTTGGAGATTTTATCAACTTTTACCCACATTTATTCAAGAAATAGCATGGTTTTGTATATTCTCCTTTGATTGTGCTTAAGTGTAAAAACATACTTTTTAAGCCTTATTTTGGTGAATTCTAGTTTCTGTTTGATTTCATAAGATGCCTTGATGTGTTTGCTAGTAATTCCAGGGTTGAAATAGGCTAGGCATGGATCAAAGGAAGCAAGGAAGGAAGCATACAAGTGGAGAGAAGCATAAAAAGTCAAAGAAGCAAAGTCAGTCATGCACGCGCACGCGCACAAGGCGCTCGCGCGCACATCGCAGAATCGACCAGGGACGCGCACGCGTACCATGCGCGCACGCGCCGATGATGGCACATGACCTCATTAATGCAACACGTGCCTGGCGATTTGAGAGGTTTTCTGAACCCATTTTGGCGCCAAATTGCTAAGGGAAAGGAATAAAAGGATGAAGGATTAAGGAGAAGGCATAATTGATCACTTTAGGTGTTAGTTACCAATTAGTTTAGTTTAGCTTTGTAGTTAGTTTCTAGAGAGAGAAGCTCTCACTTCTCTCTAGAATTAGGATTAGGTTTAGTTCAATAATCTTAGATCTAGATTTTAATTCATGCTTTCATCTCCTTCTATCTCTCAATTCTTTGTTGCTACATTCATCTTCTTCTATTCTTTTATTGTAATTTCCTTTATATTGTTCTTATATTTTGTTGTAGATCTACTTTTGCTCCTTCTATTTTCTTTCAATTCAATAAGAGGTAATTCATAATAATTGTTCTTCTTTGCTTTTCTATTGTTGATCTCTTGCCTTTGTAGTTGTAGATTCCTTTAATTCTTGCAATTAATAATGTTTACTTCTATTGCACTCTATGTGTTTGTTGAAATGCCTCTTTTAGTTTTAGTGTAGATTTTGTTCCTCTTGGCTATGGTAGAGTAATTAGTGACGCTTGAGTTATCTAATTCCTTTGTTGATTGATAATTGGAGAGATTGCTAATTGGTTTGGAGTGCACTAAAGCTAGTCTTTCCTTGGGAGTTGGCTAGGACTTGTGGCTCAAGTCAATTCATCCACTTGACTTTCCTTTAATTAGTAAGAGTTAACCAAGTGGTAGCAATGAACAATTCTCATCACAATTGAAAAGGATAACTAGGATAGGACTTCTAGTTCTCACACCCTTCCAAGAGCCTTTTATAGTTTTTAGTTTATTTTCATTGCCATTTACTTTTCATGCTCCCTATCCAAAACCCCAAAACAAGTCCATAACCAATAACAAGAACACTACCCTGCAAGTCCTTTGAGAGACGACCCGAGGTTTAAATACTTCGGTTTATAGATTTTAGGGGTTTGTACTTGTGACAAACAAATTTTTGCATGAAAGGATTATTGTTGGTTTAGAGACTATACTTCAACGAGATTTCATTTGTGAAATTCTAAACCGTCAAAAATCCAATCGTCACTACCCCACCTCTCCTTCTCTCCTCTTCACACCTTTCCATAACACTCTTTCCCAAATACCCTTGACCAATCCAATCAATACCTCTTCCCCAAACACCATTCACCTGTCAAATCCTACCCTCTTCTCCATGCTCTCTTCACCACTTACATCCATCTATCATAATACCCCACCTACCTCACCATTCAAATTCAAACCATTTCCCTCCCAAACCCACACCTTCATAACCGAATTCCCCCTCTCTCTTACCCTATAAATACCCCCTCCTTACCACCTTCAATTTCACACATTATACACACTTAAACCCCCTTGGCCGAATCCACTCCTCCCCTCCATCTCCTCTATTTCCTCTTCTTCTCCTTATTTATTTCTTCTTTTGCTTGAGGATGAGCAAACATTTTAAGTTTGGTGTGAAAAAAGCTCTGCTTTTTGTTTTTCCATAACCATTAATGGCACCTAAGGCTAGAGAAACCTCTAGAAAGAGGAAAGAGAAGGCAATTGCTTCCACCTCCGAGTCATAGGAGATGGAGAGATTCATCTCAAAAGTGTATCAAGACCACTTCTATGAAGTTGTGGCCAAGAAAAAGGTGATCCCCGAGGTCCCCTTCATGCTCGAAAAGAGTGAATATCCGGAGATCCGATGTGGGATTCGAAGAAGAGGTTGGGAAACTCTCACCAACCCCATACAACAAGTCGGGATCTCAATGGTTCAAGAGTTTTATGCTAATGCATGGATCACTAAGAACCATGATCAAAGTGTGAACCCGAACCCAAGGAATTGCCTCACAATGGTTCGGGAGAAATACTTGGATTTCAGTCTGAAAACTGTAAGGTTGGCATTCAACTTGTCAATAATGAGAGGAGATCCTCATCCTTTTACTAAAAGAGTCAACTTTGATCAAAGGTTGGACCAAGTCCTCATGGACATCTGTGTGGAAGGAGCACAATGGAAGAGAGACTCAATTGAGAAGGCCTGACCTCAAACCCGTGGCTAGGAGATGGTTGGAGTTCAGCCAACGCTCTATCATTCCTACTAGCAACTAGTCTGAAGTTACTATGGACCGGGCTATCATGATCCATAGTATCATGATTGGAGAGGAAGTAGAAGTTCATGAGATCATATCTCTAGAACTATACGAGGTGGCTGAGAAGCCTTCCACTTTGGCAAGGTTTGCCTTTCCTCATCTCATCTATCACCTATGTAGTTTAGCTAGAGTTGTCATAGAGGAAGACATCCTCATTGAAGAGGACAAGCCCATCACTAAGAAGATGATGGAGCATACAAGAGAGCCCACTCATGGACCTTAACAAGAACATGAGGAAATTCCTCATCCAGAAATCCCCGAGATGCCTCAAGGGATGCCACAAAACTATTAGGAGCAACTCAATACCTCTTTAGGAGATTTGAGTTCTAACATGGAACAACTAAGAGTGGAGCACCAAGAGCACTCTATCATCCTCCATGAAATAAGAGAGGACCAAAAGGCCATGAGAGAGGAGAAACAAAGGCAAGGAAGAGATATTGAGGAGCTCAAGCACTCCATAGGATCTTCAAGAAGAAGAACTAGCCGCAATACTATTTTGATGTGGTGGCAATACTTTTTGTTTTTTGAATGAATGCTTGAACAGTGCATATTTTTGATATTTTTGTTTATGAATGTTAAAATTGTTGGCTCTTGAAAAAATAATGAAAAAAGAGAAATGTTATTGATGATATGAAAAAATCATAAAATTGATTCTTGAAGCAAGAAAAAGCAATGAAACACAAAGCTTGCGAAAAAAATGGCGAAAAAAAAAAAGAAAAAGAAAGAAAAAAGAAAAAGCAAGCAAAAAAAGCCAATAGCCCTTTAAACCAAAAGGCAAGGGTAAAAAGGATCCAAGGCTTTGAGCATTAATGGATAGGAGGGCCCAAAGGAATAAAATCCTGGCCTAAGCAGCTAAACCAAGCTGTTCCCTAACCATGTGCATGTGGCGTGAAGGTGTCAAGTGAAAAGCTTGAGACTGAGCGGTTAAAGTCATGGTCCAAAGCAAAAAGAGTGTGCTTAAGAGCTCTGGGCACCTCTAACTAGGGACTCTAACAAAGCTGAGTCACAATCTGAAAAGGTTCACCCAGTTATGTGTCTGTGGCATTTGTGTATCCGGTGCTAATATTGGAAAACAAAATGCTTAGGGCCACAGCCAAGACTCATAAAGTAGCTGTGTTCAAGAATCAACATACTGAACTAGGAGAATGAATAACACTATCTGAATTCTGAGTTCCTATGGATGCCAATCATTCTGAACTTCAAAGGATAAAGTGAGATGCCAAAACTGTTCAGAAGTAAAAAGCTACTAGTCCCGCTCATCTAATTGGAACTGAGCTTCATTGATATTTGGAATTTATTGTATTTTCTCTTTTTTTATCCTATTTTGTTTTTAGTTGCTTGGGGACAAGAAACAATTTAAGTTTGGTGTTGTGATGAGCGGATAATTTATACCCTTTTTGGCATTGTTTTTACATAGTTTTTAGTATGTTTTTGTTACTTTTTATTATATTTTTATTAGTTTTTATTCAAAAATCACATTTCTAGACTTTACTATGAGTTTTTGTATTTTTCTGTGATTTCATGTATTTTCTGGCTGAAATTGAGGGACCTGAGTAAAAATTTGATTCAGAGGCTGAAAAAGGACTGCAGATGCTGTTGGATTCTAACCCTCCTGCACTCGAAGTGGATTTTCTGGAGCTACAGAAGCTCAATTGGCGCGCTCTCTATTGCGTTGGAAATTAGACATCCTGGGCTTTCTAGGAATATATAATAGTCCATACATTGCCCGAGATTTAATGGCCCAAACTGGCATTTAAAGCCAGCCTAAAACTTTCTAGCGTAAAACGCCAAAACTGGCACCAGAATTGGAGTTAAACGCCCAAACTAGCACCCAAGCTGGCGTTTAACTCCAAGAACAGCCTATGCACGTGAAAGATTCAATGCTCAGCCCAAGCACACACCAAGTAGGCCCCGAAAGTGGATTTTTGCACTATCTCGGAGATTTCTTGATGAGGAATTTCCTCATGCTCTTATTGAGGTCCATGAGTGGGCTCTCTTGTTTGCTCCATCTTCTTTTTAGTGATGGGCTTGTCCCCTTCAATGAGGATGTCTTCCTCTATGACAATTCCAGCTGAATTGCATAAGTGACAGATGAGATAAGGAGAGGCTAACCTTGCCAAAGTGGAGGGCTTGTCAGCCACCTTGTATAGTTCTAGAGATATGATCTCATGAACTTCTACTTCCTCCCCAATCATGATACTATGGATCATGATAGCCCGATCCACAGTTACTTCGGATCGGTTGCTAGTAGGAATGATAGAGCGTTGGATGAACTCTGACGAATGATTTTTTGCCAGTAAAAAAATTCACAAATAAATTCTCGTTGTAAGTATAGTTTCTAAACCAACAGAGAATTCTTTCGTACAAAAGTTTGGTTGTCACAAGTAACAAAACCCAATAAATTTTATAACCAAAGTATTTAAACCTCGGGTCGTCTCTCAAGGAATTGCAGGGAAGTATGATTTATTATTGGTTATGGAAAAAGGTATATTTATGGGTTTTTGAAATAAGGAACAAGTAATTTAAAAGGCAAGAAAGTAAATTAATTATCATGAACACCAGTGCAAGGTATAAGAACTGGAAATCGCATCCTAGTTATCCTTATCAGGTGTGATGAGAATTATTATTGCTCCCACTTAGTTAACCCTTACTAAATAAAGGAAAGTCAAGTGGACTAATCAACTTGATTCCTCAAGTCCTAGTCAACTCCTATGGAAAGACTAGCTTTAGAGGGATCCAAATCAATCAGCAATTTCCAATTTTCAATCAACCGCTGAGTTTGACAACTCAAGTTTCACCAATTACTCAACCAAAGCAAAGGGGGAAAATCTAAATTATTTATATCATAAATAAAAGAAAGCAATCATAAATCTGAAATACCTCAATTTATATTAAATAAAGAAAACCAAATTCAACATAAGGATTCATAAACCAAATTGGCAACATCAAGTAATCAACTAAAGTAATAGAATAAATAAAAGTAGAAGAGAACATAAAGTAAAGGAACATTGAACCTGGAATGAAGAAATAACCATAAGCTAAGAGAAATCCTAATTCTAAAACCTAAGAGAGAGGAGAGAGCTTCTCTCTCTAAAAACTACATCTAAAACCTAAAATTATGAATATGAAAGTTGTTCTCTTAATTCACTGCACGTTCCCTGGCTTTAATCTGTGTTTCTGGGCCAAAAATTGGGTCAAAATGCGGCCCGAAATCGCCCACAGTGTATTCTGTTATTTCTGCAGATCACGCATGTCACGCGTATGCGTCGATGGTCATTTTGGTGTGTCACGCGTTCGCGTCAAGTACGTGCACGTGTCATCTTGCAGATTCCAATCCACGCGTACGCATCAGGCACGCGCACGCGTCGCTGCAAATTTCTTCATATCGCGCGCACGCGAGAGCCATGCGTGCGCGTCAATGCTCGCTGGTTATCTCCTTAGTTTCTTGTGTTCCTTCCATTTTCGCAAGCTTCCTCTCCATTTTCTAAGTCATTCCTGCCCTATAAAGCCTGAAATACTTAACACACGGATCACGGTATCGAATGGTATAAAGGAGAATTAAAATACACAAATTAAAGATCTTTAGGAAGCAAGTTTTCAATCATAGAATAAAACTAGGAAGGAATTATAAAATCATGCAATTAGTATGAATAAGTGGGTAAAGACTTGATGAAACCACTCAATTAAATATAAGATAAACCATAAAAGAGTGGTTTATCAAACTCCAACCATCCTCTAGCCATGGGCTTGAGGTCAAGCCTTCTCAGTTGAACCGGCTTGCCTTTGGAGTCTCTCTTCTATTGCACTCCTTCCACACAGATGTCCATGAGGACTTGGTCCAACCTTTGATCAAAGTTGACTTTTCTAGTGAAAGGATGAGGATCTCCTCTCATTATTGGCAAGTTGAATGCCAACCTTACAGTTTTTGGACTGAAATCCAAGTATTTTCCCCGAACCATTGTGAGCCAATTCCTTGGGTTCGCGTTCACACTTTGATCATGGTTCTTAGTGATCCATGCCTTAGCATAGAACTCTTGAACCATTAAGATCCCGACTTGTTGGATGGGGTTGGTGAGAGTTTCCCAACCTCTTCTTCGAATCCCACATCGGATCTCCGGATATTCACTCTTTTTTAGCATGAAGGGGACCTCGGGGATCACCTTTTTCTTGGCCACAACTTCATCGAAGTGGTCTTGATGCACTTTTGAGATGAATCTCTCCATCTCCCATGACTCGAAGGTGAAAGCAATTGCCTTCCCTTTCCTCTTTCTAGAGGTTTCTCCAGCCTTATGTGCCATTAATGGTTATGGAAAAACAAAAAGCAGAGCTTTGTCCACACCAAACTTAAAATGTTTGCTCGTCCTCGAGCAAAAAAAGAAATAAATGAGGAGAAGAAGAGGAAATGGAGGAGATGGAGGAGTATGTTGGATTTGGCCAAGGGGGGTTTAAGTGTTTATGATGTGTGAAATTGAAGGTGGTAAGGAGGGGTATTTATAGGATAGGAGAGAAAGGGAAATCGTGTATGAGGGGGTTGGGTTTGGGAGGGAAATGTTTTTGAATTTGAATGGTGAGGTAGGTGGGTTTTTATGATGGGTGTGATAAACCCATATTTTATGATATATTTTGTGCTTAATTTAAGTGATTTATTCAATCCTTCACCCACTTATTCATGTAAATTGCATGGTTTTACTTTCCCTTCCTTATTATGTGATATATGTGAAAAACATGTTTCCTATGTTTCAAAAATAATTATTTTAATTATCTTTTATTACCATTCGATGCCATGATTTGTGTCTTGAGTAGTTTCAGATCTTCTAAGGCAGGAATAACTTAAAGGATGAAAAGGAAACATACAAAAATGGAAGGAAAGCACAAAATGGAGTTTTTGAAGAAACTGGCAGCGACGCGAACGCATGGACGATGTGGCTGCATGCCTAGCGCGAAAAGGCAGCGACGCGAACGCGTGACTGACGCAGACGCGCGCCTTAAGCAGGACACAGATGACGCGGACGCATGACCAAAGCGAACGCGTGATAAGGAAAACTCCAGATGACGTGACCGCGTGACCCACGCGGACGCGTGACAGATGCCACGCCCTAGAAATTACAGAAAACACCCCTAGCAATTTCTGAAGCCCTTTTTGGCCCAGATCCAAGTTCAGAAAGCACAGATTAGAGGATATAAAGTGGGAGAATGCATCCATTCAAACGGAGGCCCTCAATTATTGACTTTTTATAGTTTAGATGTAGTTTTTAGAGGGAGAGGTTCTCTCATCTCTCTTAGGTTTTAGGATTAGGATTTCTTATTATTTCAATTAAGTATTTCAATTCCCTATCAGGTTCAATATTTCTTTTACTTTCTATTTCTCTTTTGCTTTCAGATATTTTAATGCTTTCCTTTAATTACTTATGTTGCCAGATTGATTTATGGACTCTTTATGTTTAGATTGATTTTCTCTTATTAATGCAATTGAGGTATTTCAGTTTATAATTCTTATTTAGCTTTTCATATCCTTGGCTTTAATTGATTAACTGGAAACCCTTGAGTTATCAACTTTATCGTGATTGATGGTTATGTCTGCTAATTGACTTGAATTCCACTAACTCTAGTCTTTCCTTAGGAGTTGGCTAGGACTTGGGAAATGTAACAAATTAGTTCACTTGACTTTCCTTACTTTTGTAAAGGTTAATTAAGTGGGATTAACTTCAATTCTCATAGGAGTAACTGGGATAGGACTTCCGAATTTTCATACCTTGCCAAAAGTTTATTTTACAGTTATTTATTTATTTTATTGTCATTTAAATTACTCGTTCATTACCTTCAAAACCCCAATTTACAAAACTCATAACCAATACTAAGAACATATTTCCCTGCAGTTCCTTGAGAAGACGACCCGAGGTTTAAATACTTCGGTTATCAATGTTAAAGGGGTTTGTTACTTGTGACAACCAAACGTTTGTAAGAAAGGACTTTTGTTGGTTTAGAATCTATACTTGCAATGGAAATTTATTCTGAATTCTAGATCACGCAAAAGTTCTCTCTTCAAAATGGCGCCGTTGCCGGGGAACTGCAAACGTGTGCCTTATTATTGGTTATTGTAAATATTTTTCTTTTAATTGTTTATTTGTTTTGTTTTTCCCTTTTTATTTTTATTAGCTACTATGAACTCTCACCCCTCTCGCTTTGAGTTTGGTTCTAATATTATTGAAGGGAATAAAAGCTATAACAGGAATATGCATCAAGGTCTACGCAATCAAAGATGGATGGAGCAAAGAGGATCTGATCACCCCTTTTGGCAACAACACCTTCCAAGATATCATGAACAAAGACCATTCTACAATGCATACCAAGATGATAGATATGGTGAACCTCCTGATAGTCACCAACAAGTCCCGCCCTGTGCTTATAGACCACCCTCTCAACATAACTTCGAACCACCACACTCACAAGCTCCTTTTTACCATTCACCACTGTATGATCCTTATTTACCCCAATTCCAATCCAATTACTCCCAAACACCACCACTTTCCTATGTACCATGTCCACATTCATCACCTCGAGAATCACAGGCTCACCTCAAGGAAATAGTAGATCAACTTCATACAACCCTTCATCAGCTGGAGCAAGCAATATATCAATTATCTTCTAGACGTTTAGACACTCAAGGAACTCCAATAGCTTTATGTGGAGAATCTAATGACGAACGTAGCATGAAGGAGACACTAGAAACCCCAGTGGGCAGCAATGAGCATAACTTTGTTCTGGAACAATTGGAGAAAGCTCAATTTATCCAAGAAGAAGAAGTACTGGTCAAAGATTTAGGAGATGCTAAACTTTCATGGGAATCTAGAGTTGTGAAAAATTTCGTCAAGGACGTTACAATTGATGCTAAGGAGGATAGTGCACGACCCCCAAAGCAGGTATTTTATGAAGAACTAGACGGAATAACCCAAGACGCAAGTTTCCTTGATGATGATAGTCACAAGTCAAGTTCTCCTAGTAATGAACTTGCATCCGCAATTGAATTCTCCGAGATTGAAGAATCTTCCCCAAGTGAATATGAAGATGATGCGGAGGTAGATTTCTCTCAACCTCCAGCTTTTGACTTGAGTGATGAGGAAGACATAGAAGACTTTGATCAGGACGATGTTGCAGCTGAAGAATTTTACAAAGAAGTGGAGGAATCCACAGAAGATTACAAGGGAGTAGAACTTACAGAACCACTAGAAACACCTATCCCAAGGCCATTACCACCTAATACAAGCTTCAAGTGGGTACAATCCTTAACCTTTATCTTTATTTTTCCACTTGAATATGGTTTGCTTAAAACAGATGGCCAGCTTAGAGCTCTCTACGGCTTTAAGAGTAAGAGGGAAATGGCTCGTACTCAGAGCTGGTGCGCAAGGTTCAATAAGGTTCCACGCTTCAATTCGAAGTGCACGGAGTGGTACCAAGTTCAATTGAATGGGTCTTGGAAGACGTTTGGTCATCTTGGTGAGAATACAATTTCTAAACCGCCCGGATGGAAGCATATAGATCAAGACAAAGGCGGATTTAAAAGCATAGTTTGGGATCCTGGAATCTATTTTGACATTTGTCACCCCGGGAGCCTGAGGACCTGTTTAAAGCTGCTCAGAAGCTTCACATGCCTGGTTTGGGATCCCGGAGGCTGTTGGCATTCCAAACATTGGTGGAGATTTCTGGACGAATTTAAGCATAAGCCACCATAACAAGAAGCTCATCCAATGTCCAACTTAAGGACTTTAACTAAAAGTGCTAGGTGGGAGACAACCCACCATGGTATGTTCGTTTCTTTTTCAGTCTTATTTCATGTTGTTTATTTTTATATTATATTATTTTTCATTGAACCTGAATATTATTCATTAACATTGCATACTGCATATCTGCATAATTACATAATTGCATAAAAAAAAGTAGCGTGTGCGATGCGACCGCGTTGCTCACGTGCTCGCATCAGTTGCGAAACTACCTCCCACGCATCCGCGTCAATCACGCGAACGCGTGATCTGGAAATCGGCGTAAAAATCCAACGCCCAGAAATCTGGGCTGGAATCGTGCGGCCGGTGTGCGTTTAGCACAAAACGGCCCACGCGTTCGCGTCCCTGACGCGACTACGTCACTTACGAAACATCCATCCCACGCGAAAGCGTGAGCGACGCGTTCGCGTCGCGAGGATATTGTGGCACCCCAATGGAGACAAAGAGTTGCACTGAAATGACGCTGGAATCGTGCGTTTAGCACAATTTCCAGCGACGCGATCGCGTGCCTCACGCGACCGCGTCATTCATCCTTATACCCATTCCAAGCGATCGCGTCACTCACGCGATCGCGTCAATCCCATTCTACCCTAGCCACGCGACCGTGTGCTCCATGCGTTCGTGTGGATTTAAATTCACTAACCCCCAGTGACGCGAAACCCTACACGTCGTGTCCCCCCATTCCCCTTCTTCTTCCTTTCTTCTCTGCAACCCACCGCCCAACCACCACCACTCCCAGCCGATCACCTCCGACCACCACAACATCCTTAATCACCCAGCCACGACCGCGACACCACCCACACTCCCCTCCTTCTCCCCTCCCCCTTCTCCTCCCTTTTCTTTCCCCCACTTCGCCACTGCCCCTCACCCCCACGGCCAACCACTGCCACCACGACAGCACCGCCGCACCTCCTACCATCCTACCCCCACCGCACAACCCTTGAACCCCCCCTTCCCCTCCCTGTACCCCAACCCTAACCCAGCACCACCAAACCATCCCTGCCGCCACCACGGTTCGCCGCCATGCCGCGTCACATCACCGCCGCGTTGCCGCTACTACCACCACACCCCCGCCATCTCTCTATTCCCTACTTTCGTTCATACGCCTATCAGGTTCTGCCGAACGCCATTTTTCCTTCATTCATAGTTAGTTCCATTTTTTTTCAGTTTATGTTTGAAATTAGGCTAGTTAGAGATGCATGTTTATAGTGGATTCTAGGTGGTTAGGTAGCTAGGATGTGGTTAGTGGATTTAGGCTTGATAATTGCGCCGTACTTGCTGTTTGTTTTACATATTCTGCAATTCTGTTCTGCCTGTGATGTTAGTATTGTTCATATGATGTTCTTACTGCTCATGCTACTATTGAGACTGCTCTTTCATGATCATATTATTTATGTCTATTTTGCAGCTTTATTTTAATTTATATGCACTATTCTGCTTGCTGTTTATTACCCGAGAACATCCAATTTTAGCCGGAATGCTGCCCAATTTTCTGTAAATTATTTTGATTTTCATTCTTGTTTTAGTTTTGGCAATTTGAATTTGGCATTCCTTAGCTTTTCCAAACCACTTCATGAATGCACGGGCCAGCATTCTCATTCCTTTCATTTCCTGGTTAATAAATTGCACTTTTGATGATTCCATTTTACTTTTTTCTATTTCTATATCTATATGAATCATCAACAACATGATTTCCTTGCTTGAATATGAGTTGACTGTTTTTTTAAAATTGTGAAATTCTTGTTACATAGAAACCGATTCTCAATGCCACTTACTTCAAGTTTCTTTTTACTAACTCACTGATTTTTGCTTTCTAACCTCTTTTTCAAATTTAACCACTTTTAACTTTCTAAACTTACCTCTTTGCTTTTTTAACTAACTCCTTCAACTTTTTACTTCATGGCATGATTATTGTTTTTTCTAATTAACAGGTATTTTACTTATAACATATTTTGGATTTTAATTTCTCATATCAGTTTTTTTTAACTCCAAAACACTCCAAAATGCACAATTATTCAACTCATTTCATTATTCTACTGCTCCTTTGCCACTATGTGCTTATCTTGTTATTTGCCTACTTGTTTTCCTGCTTTTATTATATCCTAGATTTCTGTTTTTCAGGATGTCTAACACTCAAAGAAAGGGAAAAGGAAAGGTAACAACTGGAAAACGGAAAAGAGGTGAATCCTCTATGTCCATCCTGGACATCATGCATGATGACTCCTGGCAGGAAAAGCACTTTACCCCGCAGGAGAAGGCTGACCAGCTCCTCCCTGCCAATGATCCCATTAAGTTTGCAAACCGATACTGTGAGCTGAAGTATCCCGTGTTTGCCACCTCCAGAAATCAGTACCTGGAGAGGACTCTGAAAATTCCAGAAGAACTACAGCAGTACACCTCCGATCAGATCAAACAAAGAGGCTAGTTCTTCTTGGAGAGAAATTTGACTGAGGTCAATGCTTCCTGGGTAAGAGAGTTTTACTGCAACTATTTCAAGACTTCCTTGGATGCAGTGCACCTCAGAGGGAAACATATATTGGTAACTGAGGAAGCCATTGAGGATATTTTGCGCCTTCAGCCTAAGTCCGATCAGCCGGACGGTTACCAAAAGGCTGAAGAGGACATGCGCTTTATGCGATTTGACTGGGATGCTGTCAAGGAGAGGATAGCCCTTAACCCTACTGTCCCGTGGGTCATGGGTAAGAACACCACCATGCCTAAAGGAATCAAGCGGATATACTTGAATGATGAGGCTTGGCTCTGGCACGAGATCTTGAGTAACTTTATTATGCCGAGCACTCATGAAACAGAGCTGCCTGCCACTATGATCACCCTTCTATGGTGTGTGCTGGAGGGTAAGGACCTATATCTGCCTCGTTTCATCCGGCACTATATGGCCAGGGTCCATGTCAGAGGCACCCTCCCTTTCCCTTACCTGGTCACCCAGCTAGGCCGTCGATCTGACGTGCCTTGGGAGGATGCTGATGAGAGGCCACCTGCTACGGACTGCAAGAAGATCATTCCTCACAGCAGGAACTTTCTGGCTTTAGGCTACAGACTTCCATTCCTTATTGCTTCTGATGAGACAGCCACACCTTCAGCTGCCCCCTCTTCTTCCACTGCTGCACCAGCCCCACCCACTGCACCCCCAGCTGCTCCTGAGCCTATCTACCATTTGGTGCATCGACTCTTCGCCCGCTTGGATCGTATGGAGCGTCGCAACAAGCGACGCTATGAGCACGTCAAATTGATGATCCGATCCGGCGGCGACATCCCCTCCGAGCCTGACACCCCTTCTGATACATCTGAGGTGGAGGAGGACGATCACGAGGAGGAGACACCTACCCAGGCCGCAAAGGCAGGACCAGAGCAGGCTGCGCCACAGCAGGAGGTGCCACACCAGATCCAGGCCGCAGATCCAGAGATTCCTATCCAGTCAGAGCCTCCACTGCAGCAGATAGATCCTCTTACCCTCATCTAGTCTGTAGATCCTCAGGCCACCACCGAGACCCCCGCAGCCCATCCTTCCGGAGATGACACTCCTTCACACCCAGCTTGAGTGAGCATCGAGGATGATGCTTTATTTTAAGTGTGGGGAGGTCGCCATCTCTGGCGTATTTTTTGGTGAACCACTACAGACTCTTTTATCTTATTTTGGTTATTTTTCTGTATTTTTTTATCTTTATTTTTATCTTTCAGTACTTATACATTGTTCTTTTTATGTATTTTTATGTTATTTCTGCATTTTGCACCTTAGTTCATATTTTAGCCATTTAGTTTAGTTTGCAATTCTAACTTATTAGTTATAGAATATGTGGATTAATTAGTATAGTTTACCCTTTTAGCATATGATAGTTTGGTTTAAATTGAAAATAAAAAGGAAGTAAACTAGAGACTTTAACAGAATATAAACAATCCACACCCCTTGTATATATAGCATTACATATTAGTTAGTTAACAACATTTCATCAAGGAACAACACTAAAACTTTAAAGACACCCTAAGATTTACATTGAGAATGATAAGAACTCCTAATTTTTACTTGCATGACATATATAACTGATATATGCTGTTTGAGCTAGAGAACACACAGCCTGTGAGTTTTGAGCTTAATTGTATGGTTACATTCAAACCATAATTTTTATTCCTGTGTGTTTTGCCCCTCTTTTTTTTATTCTGATGCTCTTTACTTTGTTTTAATCTATATGTCCGATTATAGAATATAGATACATACTAAGAGATGATTGAGGCCATTACTTGTTTAGCTCACTTATCCCAAATTAGCCTACCTTTTACATCACCCTTGTTAGCCCCCTTGAGCTTTTTAATCCCCTCTTTTTCTATAAACCACATTACTAGCCTTAAGCAGAAAAACAAGATAAAATCTCAAGTTGAATCCTTGGTTAGCTTAAGATAGAAATTGAGTATCGTTTAAGTGTAGGGAACTTTATGGGAACATGGATGATAGAAACAAGGGTAGAAAGCTAAAAAAAAAGAATAAAGATGTTTCAAATAAAAAAATTTGGGAAGCATGCTCATGTGAAATCAAAACAATTGAATTACCATGTGCATTAAAAAAATTTTATTTAAATAAAAGGGATACAAAAATTCCCCAATTGCAAAAAATAAAAAGAATCAATGCACATGGGATAAAATTAAAGTTAATGCATGAGCTTGCAATACAAAGTGAGAAAATTTGGGCAAATAGGTTAAGAAACTTTTGAATTACAAAATATGTATGTTAGGTGAGATCTTAGACTAATCAAGGATTCACTTATTAGCTCACTTAGCCTTATACATATACTCTTACCTTTACCTTGGCCCCATTACAACCTTAAATAAGACCTCATAATTCTTGTATGTCTGTATTCTATAATTGTTGATTGGTTAGATGAAGAACAAAGTTATAAAAAGTAAGGATAAAAAGAAGAATATAGTGATTAACCCAGTAAACACTGAGTGACTAGAGAGTAAACACAAAATCCAGTGAGGGTTCAATAACTCATCACCATATATCTCTACTTAAATTGTTAAATGTCTTGCAAGTTTGTAAAATATTTTTACCCATCTCAATTGTAAAAGTGCTTTAACAATATCTAGGGTTTGACTATGTATATATGATTCCTTGAGAATGTGAGTTAATTTAATTACATGTAAGTTTTATATACAAGTGAATAACAATTAGAATTGCATGATTCATTTAGGTAGTTGCATTTAGAATAGATTGCATTGTATGAGATTCCACAACTTTAACCTTACCTTACTCTTTATCTTGGACTTAGCATGAGGACATGCTATTGTTTAAGTGTGGGGAGGTTGATAAACCCATATTTTATGATATATTTTGTGCTTAATTTAAGTGATTTATTCAATCCTTCACCCACTTATTCATGTAAATTGCATGATTTTACTTTCCCTTCCTTATTATGTGATATATGTGAAAAACATGTTTCCTATGTTTCAAAAATAATTATATTAATTATCTTTTATTACCATTCGATGCCGTGATTTGTGTGTTGAGTAGTTTCAGATCTTCTAAGGCAGGAATGACTTAAAGGATGAAAAGAAAACATACAAAAATGGAAGGAAAGCACAAAATGGAGTTTTTGAAGAAACTGGCAGCGACGCGAACGCATGGACGATGCGGCCGCATGCCTAGCGCGAAAAGGCAGTGACGCGAACGCGTGACTGACGCAGACGCGCGCCTTAAGCAGGACACAGATGACACAGACGCATGACCAAAGCGAATGCGTGATAAGGAAAACTCCAGATGACGCGACCGCGTGACCCACGCGGACGCGTGACAGATGCCACACACCAGAAATTACAGAAAACGCCCCTAGCAATTTCTGAAGCCCTTTTTGGCCCAAATCCAAGTTCAGAAAGCACAGATTAGAGGATATAAAGTGGGGGAATGCATCCATTCAAATGGAGGCCCTCAATTATTCACTTTTCATAGTTTAGATGTAGTTTTTAGAGGGAGAGGTTCTCTCATCTCTCTTAGGTTTTAGGATTAGGATTTCTTATTATTTCAATTAAGTATTTCAATTCCCTATCAGGTTCAATATTTTTTTTACTTTCTATTTCTCTTTTGCTTTCAGATATTTTAATGCTTTCCTTTAATTACTTATGTTGCCAGATTGATTTATGGACTCTTTATGTTTAGATTGATTTTCTCTTATTAATGCAATTGAGGTATTTCAGTTTATAATTCTTATTTAGCTTTTCATATCCTTGGCTTTAATTGAGTAACTGGAAACCCTTGAGTTATCAACCTTATCGTGATTGATGGTTATGTCTGCTAATTGACTTGAATTCCACTAACTCTAGTCTTTTCTTAGGAGTTGGCTAGGACTTGGAAAATCTAACAAATTAGTTCACTTGACTTTCCTTACTTTAGTAATGGTTAATTAAGTGGGATTAACTTCAATTCTCATAGAAGTAACTGGGATAGGACTTCCGAATTTTCATACCTTGCCAAAAGTTTATTTTACAGTTATTTATTTATTTTATTGTCATTTAAATTACTCGTTCCTTACCTTCAAAACCCCAATTTACAAAACTCATAACCAATACTAAAAACATACTTCCCTGCAGTTCCTTGAGAAGACGACCCGAGGTTTAAATACTTCGGTTATCAATTTTAAAGGGGTTTGTTTCTTGTGACAACCAAACGTTTGTAAGAAAGGACTTTTGTTGGTTTAGAATCTATACTTGCAACGGAAATTTATTCTTAATGGTGGCCTCGCAACACCAAACTTAGAAGTTGAGTGTGAGGGCTCTGTTTGACTCTGTATTGAGAGAAGCTTTTCATGCTTCCTCTCCATAGTTACAGAAGAAGATCCTTGAGCCTTAAACACAAGGTAGTCCTCATTCAATTGAAGGACTAACTCTCCTCTGTCCACATCAATCACAGACCTTGCTGTCGCTAGGAAGGGTCTTCCAAGGATAATGGATTCATCCTCTCCCTTCCCAATGTCTAAGATTATGAAATCAGTAGGGATGTACAGGCCTTCAACCTTCACTAAGACATCCTCTACAAGTCCATAAGCCTGTTTCCTTGATTTGTCTGCCATCTCTAGTGAGATTCGTGCAGTTTGAACCTCAAAGATCCCTAGTTTCTCCATTACAGAGAGTGGCATGAGGTTTATTCCTGACCCCAGGTCACACAGAGCCTTCTCAAAGGTCATGGTGCCTATGGTACAAGTTATTAAGAACTTTCCGGGATCCAATTTCTTCTGAGGTAATTTCAATTGAACCAAAGCATTCAGTTCATTGATGAGCATTGCAGGTTCATCCTCCAAAGTCTTATTACCAAATAACTTGGTATTCAGCTTTTTGATTGCTCCTAGATACTAAGCAACTTGCTCTTCAACAATATCTTCATCCTCTTCAGAGGAAGAATAATCATCAGAGCTCATGAATGGCAACAGTAAGTTCAGTGGAATTTCTATTGTCTCTGTATGAGCCTCAGATTCTTTTGGTTCCTCATTAGGATACTCCTTAGTGGTCAGTGGACGTCCATTGAGGTCTTCCATGAAGGATTATAAGTGTTTCCATAGGATTATAAGTGTTTCCATAGGATTCTCCCATGTAATTCACCTATTCCATTCCAGGATTCTCAGGGTCATAAGCTTCTCCTTCAGAGGAGGCTTCTTTAGAACTTCCGGATGTAGCTTACATTCCAGTCAGATTCTGAGAAATCATATTGACTTGCTGAGTCAATATTTTGTTCTGAGCCAATATGGCATTCAGAGTATCAATCTCAAGAACTCCTTTCTTCTGAGTCATCCCATTATTCACAGAATTTCTTTTAGAAGTGTACATGAACTGGTTATTCGCTACCATTTCAATGAGTTCCTAGGCTTATGTAGGCATTTTCTTTAGATGAAGAGATCCACCAGCAGAGTGGTCTAATGACATCTTGGACAATTCAGACAGACCATCATAGAATATACATAAAATACTCCATTCTAAAAGCATGTCAGAAAGATACCTTCTAATCAATTGCTTGTATCTTTCCCAAGCTTTATAGAGGGATTCACCTTCCTTCTGTCTGAAGGTTTGGACTTTCACTCTAAGCTTGCTTATCTTTTGAGGTGGAAAGAATTTGGCTAAGAAAGCATTGACCAACTTTTCCCAAGAGTTCAGGCTTTCTTTAGGTTGTAAGTCCAACCATATCCTAGCTCTGTCTCTTACAGCAAAGGAGAAAAGCATAAGTCTGTAGACCTCGGGATCAACCTCATTGGTCTTAACAGTGTCACAGATTTGCAAGAATTCAGCTAAGAACTGATGAGGATCTTCCAATGGAAGTCTATGAAACTTGCAATTCTACTGTATTAGAGAAACTAATTGAGGCTTAAGCTCAAAGTTGTTTGCTCCAATTGTAGGAATTGAGATGCTTCTTCCATAGAAGTCAGAAGTTGGTGCAGTAAAGTCACCAAGCATCTTCCTTACATCTCCACCATTGTTGTTGTTTTCGGCTGCCATGTCTTCTTCTTTTTCAAAAATTTCTGTAAGGTCCTTTCGAGAGTGTTGTACTTTAGCTTCTCTTAGTTTCCTCTGCAGAGTCCTTTCAGGTTTAGGATCAGCTTCAACAAGAATGTCCTTATCCTTGTTCCTGCTCATATGAAAAAGAAGAAAACAAAGAGAGAATGGGAATCCTCTATGTCACAGTATAGAGATTCCTTTATGTGAGTAGGAGAATAGAAGAATGAGGTAGAGAGAGAATAAGAAGAATTCAAACACAGAGAGAGGGAGAGGATTTGAATTATGAGTAGAAAAGAAGTGTTAGTAAATAAATAGAGAGAGAGAGAGAGAGGAAATTTGAATATTAAAAAGAGGGAGAAGAAAAATATTTTTATTTTTATTTAATTAATTAAGTTAGAATTCAAAATTTAAGAAAAGAAATAAAATAAAATTAGAATTTAAAACAATTAGTTAATTAAAAAGAATTTTGAAAAAGTGGTTAGTAATTTTCAAAAATTAGAAGCGGAAAAGTAGTTAGGTGGTTTTGAGAAAGATAAGAAATAGTAAACTTTTTAAAATTAAAACAAACAAGTCAAGTGGTTAATTGAAAAAGATTTGAAAATAATTTTTGAAAAGATAAGAAGTTAGAAAAAGATTTTAAAATTAAATTTTTAAAAAGATATGATTTGAAATTTAATTTGAAAAAGATTTGAAAAAGAAATTAAAAATATTTTACTTTTAAAATTAAAGTTGATGACTTGACAAACAAGAAACTAAAAAATATGATTCTAGAATTTAAAGATTGAACTTTTCTTAATAGGAAAGTAACATACTTGAAATTTTTGAATCAAAACATTAATTGTTAGTAAAGTTTTCGAAAATGTGAAATAAAATTAAGAAAAAGATTTTGAAAATTTATTTTGAAGAATTTTCGAAAAACATGAAAGAAAAATGAAAAGGATTTGATTTTGAAAAAGATTTGAAAAGATAGAATGTTTAAGAGTGAAATAATGACTCAAGACATAAAAATTTAAGATCAAAACAAATAATGCATGCAAGAACACTTTGAATGTCAAGATGAACACCAAGAATACTTTGAAGATCATGATGAACATCAAGAACATATTTTTGAAAAATTTTAAGAAAAGAAAGACATGCAAGATATCAAACTTAAAAATTTTTTACTTTTAAACACAATGAATTCGAAAATGCACAAGAAAAACAAGAAAAGACACAAAACAAGAAAATTTAAAGATCAAACAAGGAAAATAATCAAGAACAACTTTAAGATCAATGAAGAATACAATGCATATATTTTCGAAAATTAAAGAAAAATTAAAACATGCAATTGATACCAAACTTAAAATTTGACACTAAACTCAAACAAGAAACACACAAATTTTTTTGGTTTTTCTGATTTTATTAAAATTTTTTGTTTATTTTTCGAAATTATTTTGGAAAAAGAAAATAAAGAAATTCAAAATTTTTAATAAGAATTCCAGGATTCCTGTAATGTTAGTCTAAAGTTTCGGTCCAAAAGATTATACATGGCCAATGGCCAGCCAAGCTTTAGCACAGAATTATAACTGAATCCAAAGGCTCATGCAATGTTATTCTAAAGCTTCGGTCCAAAAGAATTAGACATGGCCAAATGGCCAGCCAAGCTTTAGCATAACAAATACAGACATGTCCTTTCTACAATGGAAAGTGGAAACCTCGATCCAAAAGATTAGACATGGCTTAACAGCCAGCCAGGTTCAACATATCTCATGAAGCTCTAGAATTCATTCTTAAAAATTCTGAAGAACATAATTTTTTTTAATTTTTCGAAAACACATATATATTTTTTTTCGAAAATAAAAATAAAAAGCTTAAACATAAAATAAAATTACTCAATCTAAGCAACAAGATGAACCGTCAGTTGTCCAAACTCGAACAATCCCCGGCAACGGCGCCAAAAACTTGGTGCACGGAATTGTGATCACACTTTTCATAACTCTGCACAACTAACCAGCAAGTGCACTGGGTTGTCCAAGTAATACCTTACGTGAGTAAGGGTCGATCCCACGGAGATTGTCGGCTTGAAGCAAGCTACTCGGAATACCACAGACAAGGTTTAGACTTTCCAGATCTCAGGAATGCTACCAATTGATTCTAGCCTATACCACGAAGGTTCTAATCTCCAGGACTCAGTCCCTAGATCAGAGACCCAAGAGAATATACTCCGACTGTCGTCCAATGACTACGTTGAACATCATGTAGACCGCTTGTGGTTGTCACACACGCGGATCTTGGCTAAGCGAGTAATGAAGATAGTGGGTGATTGTCACAGGTCACCCCTTCATTCTGACTTAACTAAATTAAGTACGAGAGTATATCTTGGAGAAGAAGTAAGTATGAAAAAAGTGTCGAAACTCCACCATAGAAAATACATAAAAGAAAAAGGTCTAGGCATGGCCGAATGGCCAGCCTCCCAAAGAGGTTCCAAGTGTAAAAGTATCCAGGTCTACGAATACAATAGTAAAAAGTGCTATTTATACTAAACTAGTTACTAGGGATTATAGAAAATAAGTAACTAAGTGCAGATAGTGCAGAAATCCACTTCCGGGGCACACTTGGTGTGTGCTTGGGCTAAGCATTGAGCTTTACACGTGCATAGGCCATTTCTAGAGTTAAACGCCAGCTTGGGTTCCAGTTTGGGAGTTTAACTCCAGTTTTGGTGCCATTTCTGGCGTTTTATGCCAAAAAAGGGTCTCTGGTGGGCGTTTGAACGCCAATTTGGGCCATAAAATCTCGAGCAAAGTATTAACTATTATATATTTCTGAAAATCCCAAGATGTCTACGTTCCAAAACAATTGAGAGCGCGCCAATTGAGCTTCTGTAGCTCCAGAAAATCCACTTCGAGTGCAGGAAGGTCAGAATCCAATAGCATCTGCAGTCCTTTCTCAGCCTCTGAATTAGACTTTTGCTCAGGTCCCTCAATTTCAGCCAGAACATACCTGAAATCACAGAAAAACACACAAACTTATAGTAGAGTCTCAAAATGTGATTTTTGCATAAAACTAATAAAAATATAATAAAAAGTAACTACAACATACTAAAAACTATGTAAGAACAATGCCAAAAAGGGTATAAATTATCCGCTCATCAAGAATTCGAATGGAAGGAGGATGAGGGTGGCTGAATGGTATAAATAGGGATGGGGAGGGTGGGATTTCGAAATTCAATTAGATAAAAGATAAATAAGATATGAATCACACTTTAGTAAAAGGTAGAAAAAGATAAATTTTAAAATCAAAAGATATGAAAAAGATAAAAAGATAAGAAAGAATGTATGAAAAAGATTTAAAAGTTTAAATAAAAGATTTGAAAAGGAATTTGAAAAAGAAATGAAATTTTGAAAAAGATATGAAAAAGAGTTGAAAAAGATATGAGCTTTTGAAAAAGCTTTGAAAAGAATTGAAAAATATTTTGAAAAGATTTTAGATTTGAAGGAAATTTGAAATTAAAAGACGACGGTTAAAAGAATCTTGTTTAGAAGATTTGATTTAAAAAAATAAAGATTGGAAAAGATAAGTTTTGAAAAAGTCAACACCCTCCTTACCTGTTTTGGGTGTTTGAACGCCCAGAATGCCTTGATTCTGGCGTTCAACGCCATGCTGATGCCCTCTTGGGCATTGAACGCCCAGCCAGTGCCCCCTGGCTGGCGTTCAACGCCAGCTTGCCATTCCTTCTTGGGCGTTGAACGCCCAGCCAATGTCCCCTGGTGGCATTTAACGCTAGTCTTTCCTCCCCTTCAAGGTGTTCAACCTCAGTCTTTCCTCCCCTTCAGGGCATTGAACACTAATGAGCGGATATTTTATACGCTTTTTGGCATCACTTTCATATAGTTTTTAGTAAGTTTTATTTAGTTTTTATTAAGTTTTTATAGGTTTTAGTGTTAAATTCACATTTTTGGATTCTACTATGAGTTTTTGTGTTTTTGTACAATTTCAGGTATTTTCTGGCTAAAATTGAGGAGCTGGAGCAGAAGTCTGATTCAGAGATAGAGAAAGCACTGCAGATGCTGTCCAGATCTGACCTACCAACATTCGGAAGGGCTTTTCTGAAGCTACAGAAGTTCAAATCGAGCGCTCTCAACGGCTATGAAAATTTGACTTCTAGGGATTTTCAGCAATATATAATAGTCTATACTTTGCTTCGGATTAGAAGGCCTAAAACTGGCATCCAACGCCAACTTCCTGCCCCCTTCCTGGCGTCCAGCACCCAAAGAGCAGAGACCAATGTACAAACGCCCAAATAGGACCCCCTAGCTAGTGTTCCACGCCTAAGAGACCTCATAGCACGTTGATCTCATCAAAGCTCAGCCAAAACACTCACCAAGTTGGCCCTAGAAGTGGATTTTAGCACTAAATAGACTATTTTACCTTTACTAATCATCTGTTTAGTATTTAAGGGATTAAATTTATGTAATTCGGACCTTTAATCATCATCACACAGACTTTACATGTTTTTCACTTTGTATTTTACTTCAGTATGAGTTTCTAAACCTCCTAGGTTGAGGGGAGGAGCCCTGCTGAGTCTATGAATTAATAAAAGTATTAATGTTTCTTCTTCGATCCGGGTTTGATCTATTTCTAAGATGTATATCCGATCTTCATCGTGGTGAATAGGATGATCTGACAAATTAGCTCTGTTCATCACATTAAGACGAACATGCCTAACAAACACCCACGTCTACTTGGGTTTGTGTGAATACGTGACTGGAAAGCACGAGCCAACAACTATGTTTATACATCTCTCAGACGGCTAATCCACGACTTCGTTGGGGACTTCTCGAGACACCAGTTCAGCTGATTTCCGGGGAGATTAGGGCCTCCGTGGTATAGGCTAGAATCCTAAGAAGCAGCATCCTCTGATACAGAAGATTCGACTTTGTCTGTCGCGTTTTGAGTAGGATCGCCAAGAGAATGGACTGCTAAGCGCTTCACCCTTCGTCAGATTGGATGACCACGGCTAATGGCATTCAATCTGTAGTAGAGGAGATCAAGGACCACGGCCCATGGCGTTGATCACATACAGCCTGCCATAAAAGAAGATCATTCACAAGCTGAGAAGACAGTAATACCGGAGTTAATTCAGAAAGACAAAGCAACTCCAATCCTTAACCCTATTCCTATCAGTATTTTCTACCTCTTTTGCTTTATTAGTTATATCTCTTTATAGTTTCATGATCATCATAGTTCAACAACCATCTGATCTGCCTGAGTAAGACCTGCAAGATAACCATAGCTTGCTTCAAACAACAATCCTCGTGGGATCGACCCTGACTCGCTCAGGTATTACTTGGACGGCCCAGTGCACCTGCTGGTACAATAGTACGAAGGCGTGGGATTCATGCTACTAAGTTTTTGGTGCCGTTGCCAGAGATTGTTGAGTTTGGGTAAACTGAAGGATTGTCTTGCTCTCTAGATCAGGTAATTTTTATTTTCTTTTCTTTATCATTCGTAATTTAGTCTTTTAATTTTTGTTTTCTTCTTCCTTATTTTCCTTTTTTTTCGAAATTTTTTTTTCAAAAATATTTTTCTTTTCTTTGTTTAATCTTTGTTCTTTGTTTGAGTCTTTTATTTTTATTTTTCTTTCTTTTTTTTTCGAAAATTTTAAAAAGGTTTTTCAAAAATATTTTTATTTTCCTTGTTCAATTGGTTAGAGCCTTGTACTTATGTTCTTGGTAATTGTTATTCCTTTGAGTCTTATTTTCTAAAAATTTTCAAAAGTAGTTTTTCTTTGTTTAAATATTGTGTCAAGTCTTTAATTTTGGTTTTTTCTTATTTATTTTCTTTTAATTTTCGAAATTTGTGTTTTGGTTTTCTAAAAATTTTAAGTTTGGTGTTCTTTTTATGTTCTCGTGTTCTTTGAATCTTTGAATTTTGTTCTTTTTGTTCTTGTGAGTCTTCAAAGTGTTCTTGAGTCTTTTTTATGTTTTGATCTTAAAATTTTTAAGTTTGGTGTCTCTTTCTGTTTTCCTCCAAAAATTTTCGAAAATTAAGGGTGCTAGATCTAAAAATTTTAAGTCTTGTGTCTTTTACTTGTTTTTCTCTTTCATCATAAAATTCAAAAATAAAAAAATTATCTTTTCTATTTTTATTTTAACCATAATTTTTGAAAATTAACAATAAAAATTCAGATTTTAATTTAAATTTTTATCTTATCATATTTTAGTTGTAAAGTTTTCAAAAATCAAATCTTTTCAAAAGTTAAAAATCTTATCTTTTTCAAAAATCTTATCTTTTTCTCATCTTTTTCAAAATTTAAAAATATATTCTTATCTTTTTCAAATTTTAAATTTTCAAAATCATATCTTTTTCAAAATCAAATTTCAAAATCTTATCTTTTTCTAATTTCAAATTTTAATTTCAAATCCTTTCTTATCTTATCTTCTCTCTCTTCTTTTTTAAAACTGCCTAACTAACTTTTTCCCCTCTCAATTTTCGAAAATCACTTCTCCTACTTCTCTCTTTTCTTTTTCAAAACTACCTAACTAACTCTCATCTCTCTTAATTTTTCGAAACTTCTTCCTCTTCTCTCTCTTTTATTTTCGAAAATTCTAACTAATTTTCAATTCTTTTTAAATTAATTAACTTAATTTTCGAAAATAATAAATAAATAAATTAAAAACAAAAATATTTTAATTCTTAATTACTTTTTCTATTTATACTTCTTCTCATCTCAACTCATATCATTCGACTTTTATCCCTCTCTCATCTTCCATCTTCTTTTATTTGCTTCTATCCCCTATTTTCAAAGTATCCTTCTTCTACTTCTTTTATTTTTTTTCTATCTTCTTCTTCTGTCTTCACATCTCACTTTAAGGAGGAGTGATGTGTGGAAAACGATCCAACACAAAACTCACCGGCAAGTGTACCGGGTCGCATCAAGTAATAATAACTCACATGAGTGAGGTCGATCCCACAGGGATTGAGGGATTGAGCAATTTTAGTTTAGTGGTTGATTTAGTCAAGCGAATTAAGTATTTCTTGAGTGGTTTGTAATTTGCAGAAACTAAATTGCATGAATTATAAAGGGAAAAGGGGAAATTGCAGTAAATTAAAGAGCAAAGAAAGTAAATAAGCTGAATCTTAAAGAACAAGTAATGTAAATTGCAGAAACTTAGATTGCAAGAAAGGTAAATGGTTGAATCTTAAAGTGCAAGAAATGTAAATTGCTTGAATTGTAAAAGGAATTGGGAATTGGGATTGCAGAATTTAAACAAGCAAAGGTAAATTGCAATAAACAGAAGAGTATAGGAGTAATTGTATTGAACTAGATCTCAACAGAAAAGTAAAATTGCTTTGAAAATTTAAAAACAGAAAGTGAGCAATGCTTAATTTGCAGCAATTTAAAAGTGGTTGAAGATCTCAGGAGTGGAAGAGACTAGATAACAAGTCTAGATCTCAAATCCTTCCTTGATCCAACAAGAACAATTGCAAAAGAAATAAAGGAAATTAAATTGCAGAAGTAAATTGCAGAAGAGTAGAAGAATGAAGCAGTAAAGAGAAATTGAAATTCAATTATGCAGAGAAAGTAAACAAGAGATCTCAAGGTGAGATTGAAACAGAAGTTCTTCAATTCTTCACCTAAGATCCAAAGCAAGAAAAGTAAAGAGTGCTCAAGCAAGAACAAGGAAGAAGAGAGATCAATTCCTCTTCCCAATTCTCCAAGATCTAAATTCTAAAGTAAAAGCTCAAAAATGAAAATAAAAATTCAAAGTAAAGTCTAGTGGTCCTAATTACATCAAACTAGCTACTATTTATACACTTTCTATTCTTGGATTTTGGAATTTGGATGGACTTTTGATTTGGTGAAGAAATGAATTAAGTTGGATTTTTAATTCAATTTTCAGCCCAAGTGCACCTCCCAGGGGCAAGCTCAGTTGGAAAACCAAACTGAGCACTCAATTGTTGCTGCCCGTGTCAAGTATGGTGCGCGTCCTTGGTTGAGTGCGTGACACTAGAGCTCAGTTGGAATTTTGAACTGAGCTCTAGGCCGTGTCAAGTGCGCCTCATGGTGTCATGGCCGTGTCACGGTGTGCATGACAAGCTCCCTTGTAAGCATTTGTTGCGCCAAAGAGTGGGAAGCTTGGGGAGAATAGCGCTCAGTTAGGAAAACCAACTGAGCTTTCCATGGTGTAGCGCTTAGCTTTACACTCCAAGGTCCCAGGTTCAAATCCTGGTGGAGGAAGTCTGAAGCAATTTCCTTTGGAAGAGTGGGCGCTCCTCCCTTGTGTTTCCAAGAGCTCCCTGGTTCGAACCTTGGCCATTGCACCTTAGATTATTTTCCTTGCAAGCTTGGTGGCGCTCCTCCCTTATGTTTCAAAGGATTCCCAAGTTCGAAACTTGGTCCAAGCATTTTAGCTATTTCTTCTTTATTTTCCTTGCAAGGAGTAGCGTGTGGTTCCAAGTTCGAACCTTGGATGAAGCATTTTGGCTATTTCTTCTTGATTTTCCTTGCAAGGAGCGTTCCTTGCCTCCCTTTGGTCCTTGGTTCGAAACTTGGTGGCTTCCTCCCTTGGAATTTCATCTTGAATTTATTTTGAGAGGTCCCTGATAAAGCTCACTTAGTGAACTGAGCTTTATGTTGTTCCCTTGCTTTCTTTAGTGCTCAGTTAACTATTTGAACTTAGCTTGGTGCCTTACTTTCTCTCATTTGTCTTTGTGAAGCTCAGTTTGCTTTCTCAACTTGGCTTCCATTCTTCTTTGATTTTTGCCACGCTTTTCCTCTCTTGGGCATGCTTGTTGCTTCCTTTGGACACATTCCTTAGGCCACGCTTTTCTTATTTTCTTCTTTCTTCACCTATAAATAATCAAAACAACCAATTAAAGTATCATTAAATTCACAAGGCTTATAAATCATTAAAAATCAATTAAATTTGGCTTCAACCTCATGATTTAGCATCAAATAAATAATAGTTGTTTGATTCAAAGAAGTCATGCATTTTCATTCCAAATTACTTACTTAGAATGCAAGAAAGTGCATAAAACCCAATAAAATTAAAGAAAAAGGCTAGTGAAACTAGGCTAAGATGACTTGTCATCACAACACCAAACTTAAAACTTGCTTGTCCCCAAGCAAGCACTTAAACATAAGAGAAGACAGAATGAAATAGATAAGTATGCATGTCCTTATTAGGCAAATAGTTGAATTTGGTTTATGGGATTTTATGCAGATCAAAAATAGCTCATTTATTACTTGCTGTCAAAACAAACAATGTTCCCTCAAGGTTCACCAAGGTTGCTGCTACAATGCCTTACTTTTTTTGATCATTTTCCTTGTTAGCTTTTTCTTCTTTCTTTTGCATTTCAGAGCTTATTACTTATTAAAGGCTTGGTGGCAAATGTTGCAGTGGCCTTTGGCTTAATTTCACTTAACATTTCTTCACCACAGACACATGGCTCACCTTTTTCTTCCTAGGATCATTGATGTCCAGCATCTCTTTTGGATCACTAAATGTTTTGTAGCTAGGTTGCTCTTTATTGTGGACTTTCAGTTGACAATCCCAAATCAGTTGATCTAAGTTGCCAAGTTTCAAAATACTCCTTAGAACCTACTTGTCCAAGCATATCCTAGTACACAAACACCACAGGCATATGTCCTAGGGTCCAAGCTATTGGTGTCTAGCCTTATTGTTTGTTTCTTTGCCAACTTTTGGCTTTTTCTTCTTTCTTTTTCTTTCTGTTTTGGTTTATTTTCAAGGGGCTTTCATTAATTGAAGGATCATAGCAGCAAACTAGCTTAAGCTTCAAGAAACAAGTCATTCTGCAGCATTTATTCCATGAACTAATAGTTGAATCAAACACACACCACCACTAACTTTCATTCTAACTTTTGCAACATTGAACAATTACTTTTCTAAATCAAACATCTTTCTTTTATTCAAACAGCAAGGGAGACAAGACAAAGTGTTCAAGCTGATGAGTGATGACACTTATTATGAAGATATTTTATTCTTAACTAACTACTAATGTAAACAAAAGAAATAGTAAAACATGAAGCAATTGGAGGCATGTCATGTTTTAGACATGCATCTTCCTTATTTAAGTAAAAGTAAGAAAAGGAGCTTCACCACCTCTATTTGTCAGGCATTTCCATTCTTTTGGATTTGCTGGATTCTCTCTACTTCTTCTTCCTCGTCTGTGTATAATCTTGAGCTTCTTCACGAGGACATCTTCTTTCCCAAACAGGATCTGTGAGACCTGAGAGCCCAACTGCCTCTAATCTTTGGAATGCTACCTGGGTATTAAGCTGAGACTTTGCTGCTTGGCGGTCTCTAAGTTCTTGGCATTGATCAAATGATTTGATTTGTGGATTTAGTACTGGCATGCAGCGGGTTAAATACTCCAACCTTGCTTGCACATCCTCATTACAATCTGATTGTTGCACATGTCTAACCTCTCCAATGGTGTGATGAATATTCTTCCACTGGTACAGGTTGTGAGTATATTCCCCATACTTGGCTTGAGTCAGGAACATTTTGTCGTATGATTCCTTAAGATTTGTTGTTTGTTCCTTCTGCCCTTCAAGAATATTGGCTTGGAATTCTTGTTGTTGGGCCATTGATTGTTGCTGCCAGCTCTCCAATCTTTCCGCCATTCTGTGTTGCCAAGCTTCATTTTGCTCCCTGTCCTTCGAATATTGTTCTCGGTGCTCTAGATATTGCTCTTGTTGTTGCAGATAGAGTTCCTGTTGCCTTGAATACTGCTCTTGTGCTCTCACATTCTGTTGTGATATCTCATCAAGAACTTCCTGCAATTGACTCATATCTATGATACCTTGAGCTTGTTCGTCCCTCCTATGTGACCTTCTTCTTCTGTGAGTTCTTTCTTCTTCTTGATCTTCCTCCTCCTCTTCATTAAGGCCTTCCATTTTTCTCTTTGTAATTCCTCTGGTTCCTTTCACTTTCTCTGTATCTTCATCTTCGAAGAGCACTCCAGCTTTGTTACACAATCTCAGGATCGTGCTTGGGTGCCCAAGCCTACCCGATTTGTTTGTGTCTTCAGCCATCTCCTGGATACTGTCTGCTATGAGTTGGGCAAGGTCGATTTCCCCACCATGTAGGATGCAGTATGTCAGGAGAGCTCTCTTGATTATGACTGATGAGGTATTCGCAGTGGGGAGTATTGATCCCCTTACCACCTCATACCACCCCTTTGCCTCAGGTCTGAGATCAAATCTCTTCAGACAACTCAGGGTTCCTTGTGAGTCTCTTTCCTAGTCTCTTCCTTCAATACATAACCCCTCCAATATTTCATCAGGGTCATTATCACCACGCAGTCTGTCTTCATAGCTAAGCTCATCATAAGTTATGGTTCTTAGCTTTAGAGCTCTTGTGATTGATGGTGGACTAAAGTCCACTTCAACACCTCTGACATAACTTTTGTACGATGGGCTGTTTTTGTTCTCCTTAATCGCATTGGCGTAAAACTCCCTTATCATCACAACACTAATATCAGTGAGAGGACGGCACAGAAGATCCCATCTTCTTTCCTTGGTGATTTGTCGCATAATGGGATATTCTCCCTCCCTCAGTTCGAACCCTATTTCAGGGATGACAATCTTTGTTTTCATGAGTCTATTGTATCTTGCTTCATGAAATTGGGATTTGAACCTCTTTGTGTCATAGGATAGAGGTTCTGTCACTATTGGTTCCTTTCCTGGTCTTCTTCTTGAACTTGAAGGAGCCATTGAATATGTGTGTAAAGAAGAGATAAGTGGGGTTGTGTTTGGAGTGATGTCCGGTTTTATTGTGAAGAGAAGAAAGAAATTGTGTGCTTTGAGTGAGAGTGGCCTGTATGAAAGTGCTCTTTATGATGTGTTGGAGGCTATTTATGGACAAGGTTTCCAAGTTTCCCAACAAGATCACAGGAGAGGAGTGAATTCGGTTATGATGATGAAGGGTGAGGATTGAGTTGAATAGTATAGAAACTCATGAAATGAATGGTCTCCATGTATTGTTGAAGCTTGACGAGGATTCTCTTCCTATTGGCTGCATGCTTTTTCGGTGTCCAATGGTGCATGCATGCAGATTTTGCTTTCCAAGATTGGCACACCTCTCTAGGCACATGTGATCTTTCTCTTGACTTGTCATAACCGTTCCTTCTTCTTGTCTTTTCCTCAAACCTTCTTTTCTAATTAAATCAAAATGAAATGCTTCAGAACTTATTTAAAGCACGGTGGTCAAGTGGTATATGCTTACATTTTATATTATGGTCCTTAGTTGTGAAAGATCAATTGTGTCCCTAAACCAAGGTTTGGTGAACACCAAACTTGTTTCTTGCTCAGTGATTAGAATAAACGCTTGTCACAATTGATATTTTCACCATAAGTGCCAATTTATCTCTTAGCATAAATTTCTAAAGCAAAACAATGCATGATCCATCTTTGCATGATTTGATTTTCTGAACAAAAGTTGAAAATTTTTTTTCTCAAAATTCGTACACATGCAGACACCAAACTTAATGTTTGGTCATATACCTCACCAAAATGACTAAGCATATGATCTAAGAATGCTTGAAATGTTAACTTTTGTGTGCTGTCAAGCACACCAAACTTAGAAGTCTGGCATGTATTTCAAAGCAATATATGCATCTGTCAAGGATGTCTAGAAAAATTCAAAATCATGCTAAAGTGATCACACTTTATTGAATTCAAAAGCAAGCAGGAATCATAAATCATGGGTTGTCTCCCATGAAGCGCTCTTTTATTGTCATTAGCTTGACATTGACCCCCTCTTTTATGGTGGTTGATGACTGTAGTGCCTCAACTTGTCCCCTCTGATCGTGAGCTTCTTCTTTGTTCCTTGGTGCTCTATTTCAGCATGCTCTAGTGAGAGTATTTTGCTCACGGTATAGTAATCAGCAGTCTGTTGGCTTGCTCCCAGTTGTTGATAGACCAATTGTACTTTGTCACCTTTGGAAAGCCCTTCTGTTGGAATTTTTTTGTACTTCCAACCCTTTTTTACTATGTTTTTGTTTTTCTTCCCTCCTTTCGTTGACCCTTCTTCTTTGACAACAGGCTTCCTCTTGAGATTTCTTTTCTTAGTTGCCAATACTACAATGTCCTCTTGAGCTTCTTCATTATTTTGCACAGTCTCTTTCTCTTTTTGACCTGCTGTATCATCTATCTCTTGCTTGGGAGGGCAGTTGTTGTTTGTCTTGTTGATTCCTTCCTTCCACTGCAATTTCTCTTTGTCTATTTCTGTACCATACTTCTTTCCATTACTGATCTATGTTTTTGGCAGTACACTCAGAGTGACACTTTCATCATGCATCCTGAGGGTTAATTCTCCTTGCTCTATGTCTATGATGGCCCTAGCAGTGGCCAAGAACGGTCTTCCCAGTATAATGGAGTCACCCTCATCCTGATCTGAATCTAAGATCACAAAATCTGCAGGGAAGATGAATCTGTCTACCTTGACTAGAAGGTTCTCAATCATACCCCTGGGATATATCACTGACTTGTCTACCAATTCTAGAGACATTTGTACTGGTTTCACCTCTTTTATTCTTAGCTTTTTCACTAGAGTGGCAGGCATTAGATTGATACTAGCTCCTAAGTCACACATCGCCTTGTTGATGGTCATACTGCCAATGGCGCAGGGTAGAAAGAAACTCCCAGGGTCTTCGAGTTTAGGAGGAAGTCCCTTCTGGATTAGCGCTCTGCATTCCTCAGTAAGCAGTACAGTTTCATTAACTTGCCAACTCCTCTTCTTATTGATAAGTTCCTTCAAGAACTTTGCATACAGGGGCATTTGCTCAAGTGCTTCAGCTAAAGGAATATTGATCTCCAACTTCTTGAAGATTTCAAGAAATTTTGGGAAGTGTTGGTCCTTAGTCTCTTTGTTGAACCTTTGAGGATATGGCAAAGGTGGTGTGAAGTTCATTCTCTACCTTTGTTCCTTGGTTGGCTCTCTCATTGCTTCCTTCTCTTTCCTTGATTCTTGTGGTTGATCTTCCCTTTCTTTGAGCTCCTCTGAGGTTTGCTTGCTTGCTATCTCCTCCTTGTCATTGGTTGCCTCTTCTTCAGCTTGTTTCTTATCACTTTCCTTTGGCTTCTTGGTTGCTTCTTCATTTTTCACCAGGATCTTTCCACTCCTTAGTTGTATTGCCTTGCACTCCTCTTTTGGATTAGGAATGGTGTCACTTGGTAGTGAGCTTGATGGCCTTTCAATGGTAATTTGCTTGGAGAGTTGTCCAATTTGCCTTTTCATATTTTTTATGGAGGCTTCCTGGTTCTTTAATGTCATCTCTTGGTGCTTCATCATCTTTTCCATTAAGAGCTCCAAGTTGTTAATCCTCTGAGAGTCTTGTGAGATTATTTGATTGTGGGGTGTTGAGGGTTGAGGATAAGTGTTTTGATTTGAGGCTTGGTTATTGGATGGATGATGGTTAGAATTGGGGTAGGTGTTTTGTGGTTTTCTGTATGTGGCTTGGCTATTATTCTGTTGGTTGTTTAGGTTTGTGTTTTTCCAATTGTTTTGGTTTGAGTTTCTCTGCCATGGTTGTTGAGTTTGATTGTGGTTGTCTCCCCATCTGAGGTTAGGGTGGTTCTTCCATGAAGGGTTGTAAGTATCACCATAGACTTCATTTGGCCCAGAATTTTGGTTGTGCATGTATTGGACTTATTCTTGTTGTTGCTTCTCTTGAGTTTCTTCATTTTGCCCCAATGTGGTTGATGGTTGGCTAGTGTTAACTGCTGCAACTTGGAGGCTATCAATCCTCTTGGCCATTTGCTCAAATTATTGTTGAATTTGCTGCTGCATCATCTTGTTTTGAGCCAAGATTGAGTCCACTCCTTCCAATTCCATCACTCCCTTCCTCTGTGATTGTTGGCATTGCCTTTGGTGAGCAAAGAAATATTGGTTGTTGGCCACCATATCAATGAGATTTTGGGCTTCCTCTGCTGTTTTCATTAGTTGTAAAGAGCCTCCTACTGAATAATCCAAAGCCTCTTGAGATTTCAGTGTCAAGCCTTCATAGAAATTCTGCAATCTGTCCGACTCACTGAACATTCCTGGTGGACACTTCCTGATTAGAGCTTTGTATCATTCCCATGCCTCATACAAGGGTTCAGCATCCATTTGTGTGAATGTTTGCACTTCAGTCTTCAATCTAATAACTCTTTGAGGTGGGTAAAACTTGGCAAGGAACTTGGTTACTAGATCATCCCAATTGTTGATGCTATCTCTTGGGAAGGATTCCAACTATTGAGTGGCTTTGTCTCTGAGAGAAAATGGAAATAGCAGTAGCTTGTAACTGTCAGGGTGCACACCATTGGTTTTGACAGTGTCATAAATCCTCAAGAAGGTGGACAAGTGTTGGTTAGGGTCTTCAAGTGGTCCTCCTCCATAAGAACAATTGTTTTGAACCAAGGTGATGAGTTGTGGCTTTAGTTCAAAGTTATTTGCATTGACATTTGGGGTGAGAATGCTACTCCCACAATGTCTAGGATCTGCACATGTGTAGGAAGCCAAAACTCTTCTCTGTGGTGGATTATTGTTGTTATTGGCTACTCCTTCTGGTGGATTTGGTGGATATGTTAAGTGTTCCTCCATATCTTGGAATTCTTCTTCTGACTCCTCTTCTCAAACAATATTTTTCCCTCCTTCAGCTCTTATTAATCTTCTGAGGGTTCTTTCGTCTTGTTCACAAAAAGTGGGTATAATTCTCCTTGTACCTGACATACAACCAAAGTATAAGAATCACACAACACGAGAAAGGCAATATCACTTCAATCCATTGCTAAAGTGAAATGTTAGTTGACTTAAGCAAAAATTCAAACAGTTAGTGTGTTAGTCAAAAATTAAAGAAACAGAAAATAAAAAGTGCTTGATCTAGATCTCCACTTCACTTAATCATTGTCAATCTAATTCAATCCCCGGCTACGGCGCCAAAAACTTGATGTGTGGAAAACGATCCAACACAAAACTCACCGGCAAGTGTACCGGGTCGCATCAAGTAATAATAACTCACATGAGTGAGGTCGATCCCACAGGGATTGAGGGATTGAGCAATTTTAGTTTAGTGGTTGATTTAGTCAAGCGAATTAAGTATTGGTTGAGTGGTTTGTAATTTGCAAAAACTAAATTGCATGAATTGTAAAGGGGAAAGGGGAAATTGCAGTAAATTAAAGAGAAAAGAAAGTAAATAAGCTGAATCTTAAAGAACAAGTTATGTAAATTGCAGAAACTTAGATTGCAAGAAAGGTAAATGGCTGAATCTTAAAGTGCAAGAAATGTAAATTTCTTGAATTGTAAAAGGAATTGGGAATTGGGATTGCAGAATTTAAACAAGCAAAGGTAAATTGCAATAAACAGAAGAGTAGAGGAGTAATTGTATTGAACTAGATCTCAACAGAAAAGTAAAATTGCTTTGAAAATTTAAAAACAGAAAGTGAGCAATGCTTAATTTGCAGCAATTTAAAAGTGGTTGAAGATCTCAGGAGTGGAAGAGACTAGATAACAAGTCTAGATCTCAAATCCTTCCTTGATCCAACAAGAACAATTGCAAAAGAAATAAAGGAAATTAAATTGCAGAAGTAAATTGCAGAAGAGTAGAAGAATGAAGCAGTAAAGAGAAATTGAAATTCAATTATGCAGAGAAAGTAAACAAGAGATCTCAAGGTGAGATTGAAATAGAAGTTCTTCAATTCTTCACCCAAGATCCAAAGCAAGAAAAGTAAAAAGTGCTCAAGCAAGAACAAGGAAGAAGAGAGATCAATTCCTCTTCCCAATTCTCCAAGATCTAAATTCCAAAGTAAAAGCTCAAAAATGAAAATGAAAATTCAAAGTAAAGTCTAGTGGTCTTAATTACATCAAACTAGCTCCTATTTATACACTTTCTATTCTTGGATTTTGGAATTTGGATGAGCTTTTGATTTGGTGAAGAAATGAATTAAGTTGGATTTTTAATTCAATTTTCAGCCCAAGTGCACCTCCCAGGGGCAAGCTCAGTTGGAAAACCAAACTGAGCACTCAATTGTTGCTGCCCATGTCAAGTATGGTGCGCGTCCCAACCTTGGTTGAGTGCGTGACACTAGAGTTCAATTGGAATTTTAAACTGAGCTCTAGGCCGTGTCAAGTGCGCCTCATGGTGTCATGGCCGTGTCACGGTGCGCATGACAAGCTCCCTTGTGAGCATTTGTTGCGCCAAAGAGTGGGAAGCTTGGGGAGAATAGCGCTCAGTTAGGAAAACCAACTGAGCTTTCCATGGTGTAGCGCTTAGCTTTACACTCCAAGGTCCCAGGTTCAAATCCTGGTGGAGGAAGTCTGAAGCAATTTCCTTTGGAAGAGTGGGCGCTCCTCCCTTGTGTTTCCAAGAGCTCCCTGGTTTGAACCTTGGCCAATGCACCTTGGATTATTTTCCTTGCAAGCTTGGTGGCGCTCCTCCCTTATGTTTCAAAGGATTCCCAAGTTCGAAACTTGGCCCAAGCATTTTAGCTATTTCTTCTTGATTTTCCTTGCAAGGAGTAGCGTGTGGTTCCAAGTTCGAACCTTGGATGAAGCATTTTGGCTATTTCTTCTTGATTTTCCTTGCAAGGAGCGTTCCTTGCCTCCCCTTGGTCCTTGGTTCGAAACTTGGTGGCTTCCTCCCTTGGAATTTCATCTTGAATTAATTTTGAGAGGTTCCCGATAAAGCTCACTTAGTGAACTGAGCTTTATGTTGTTCCCTTGCTTTCTTTAGTGCTCAGTTGACTATTTGAACTTAGCTTGGTGCCTTACTTTCTCTCATTTGTCTTTGTGAAGCTCAGTTTGCTTTCTCAACTTGGCTTCCATTCTTCTTTGATTTTTGCCACGTTTTTCCTCTCCTGGGCATGCTTGTTGCTTCCTTTGGACACATTCCTTAGGCCACGCTTTTCTTATTTTCTTCTTTCTTCACCTATAAATAATCAAAACAACCAATTAAAGTATCACTAAATTCACAAGGCTTATAAATCATTAAAAATCAATTAAATTTGGCTTCAACCTCATGATTTAGCATCAAATAAATAGTGGTTGTTTGATTCAAAGAAGTCATGTATTTTCATTCCAAATTACTTACTTAGAATGCAAGAAAGTGCATAAAACCTAATAAAATTAAAGAAAAAGGCTAGTGAAACTAGGCTAAGATGACTTGTCATCAAGGAGCTTCTTGCCAATTAGCACAAAAAGCTTTCTTGTGCTTTCCTTTCCTTCTTTTCTTTTCTTCTTGTTTATGACCAGGAATAGGGATAAAGAACCCCTCTTAACTCCTGATCCTGAACCTGAGAAGACTTTAAGGAGGCGTTTACAACTAGCTAAAGCACAACACTCCGAAAGAGACCTTTCAGAAAGTTTTGAACAAGAAAAGGAGCACATGGCCGAACCTCAAGAGGAGCCAAGAAAGGTCCTTGGTGACTTCACCATGCCTACCTCTGACTTTTATGGCAGAAGCATTGATGTACCTGCCATCGGAGCTAACAATTTTGAGCTTAAGCCTCAGTTAGTCTCTCTTTTGCAGCAAAGCTGTAAATTCCATGGACTCCCAATGGAAGATCCACATCAGTTTTTAGCTGAGTTCTTATATATCTGTGATACTATAAAGACTAATGGCATTAATCCTGAAGTCTACAAGCTTATGCTCTATCCCTTTGCAATAAGAGACAGAGCTAAGCTATGGTTGGATGCCCAACCAAGAGAGAGTCTTGACTCTTGGGAAAAGCTGGTTAATGCTTTTCTAGCTAAATTTTTTCCTCCTCAAAGGATGAGCAAAATTTGAGTGAAAGTTCAAACTTTCAAACAACGAGAAGGTGAATCCCTCTATGAAGCTTGGGAAAGATACAAGCAACTGATTAGGAGATGTCCTCCTGACTTGCTCTCAGAATGATCCATCATAGGCATGTTCTATGATGGCTTGTCTAAGATATCCAAGATTTTATTGGATAGCTCTGTAGGTAGATCCCTCCACTTGAAGAAAACACCTGCAGAAGCAAGAGAACTCATTGAAATGGTTGCTAACAACCAGTTCATGTACACTTCTGAAAGAATCCCTGTAAACCATGGAATCTCTCAGAAGAAAGGAGTTCATGAAGTTGAGACTCTGAATTTCATCTTGGCTCAGAATAAGATCTTGACCCAACAGGTCAACATGATCTCTCAACATCTGACTGGGATGCAAACTGCAGCTGGCAGTAATCAGGAAGCTTCTTCTGCAACAGAAGCTTATGATCCTGATCAACCCACCATGGAAGAGGTGAATAATATAGGAGAACCCTATGGAAACACCTACAATCCTTCATGGAGGAACCATCCTAACCTCTCATGGAAGGATCAGCAGAAACCTCAGCAAGGTTTCAATAATAATCAAGGTGGAAGGAACCAGAATAGGTTCAATAACAGACCTCCATTCCCATCTTCTCAAGGGAATATAGAAACCTCTAAGCAGAGTGATGCACGAAATTGTGATCGTTCATTCCTTGGTAACGGCGCTAAAAAACTTAATACGCACGTTCATAATTTTAGTTCTTTTTCACAATTTCGATACAACTAACCAGTAAGTGCACTGGGTCGTCCAAGTAATAAACCTTACGTGAGTAAGGGTCGATCCCACAGAGTTTGTCGGCTTGAAGCAAGCTATGGTCACCTTGTAAATCTCAGTCAGGCGGATTCAAAAGGTTATAGAGTTTTAATAATTAAAAGATAATTAAAACATAAACTAGGATAGAGATACTTATGTAATTCATTGGTGAGAATTTCAGATAAGCGTATAGAGATGCTTTCGTTCCTCTGAACCTCTACTTTCCTGCTGTCTTCATCCAATCATTCCTACTCCTTTCCATGGCAAGCTTTATGTAGGGCATCACCATTGTCAATGGCTACATCCCATCCTCTCTGTGAAAATGGTCCAATGCGCTGTCACTGCATGGCTAATCATCTGTCGGTTCTCGATCATACTGGAATAGGATTTACTATCCTTTTGCGTCTGTTACTACACCCAACACTCGCGAGTTTGAAGCTCGTCACAGCCATCCCTTCCCAGATCCTACTCGGAATACCACAGACAAGGTTTAGACTTTCCGGATCTCAGGAATGGCCATCCATGGGTTCTAACTTATACTACGAAGATTCTAATATCTCGGACTCGGTCCTCTGTATTAGATATCTAAGAGATACTCATTCTAGCTTGTTTGCATGTAGAACGGAAGTGTTTGTCAGGCACGCGTTCATGAGTGAGAATGATGATGAGCGTCACATAATCATCACATTCATCATGTTCTTGGGTGTGAATGGATATCTTAGAATAGGAATAAGCTTGAATTGAATAGAAAAATAATAGTACTTTGCATTAATACATGAGGAACAGCAGAGCTCCACACCTTAATCTATGGTGTGTAGAAACTCTACCATTGAAAATACATAAGTGATGAAGGTCCAGGCATGGCCGAATGGCCAACCCCCAAACGTAATCTAAAGATGAAACTAAAGATAATCCAAAGATGTTCAAAAAATCAAAATACAATAGTAAAAAGTTCTATTTATAATAAACTAGTTACTAGGGTTACAGAAATGAGTAAATGATGCAGAAATCCACTTCTGGGGCCCCCTTGGTGTGTGCTTGGGTTGAGCATTGAGCTTTACACGTGTAGAGGCTTCTCTTGGAGTTGAACGCCAGTTTGTAACCTGTTTCTGGCGTTTAACTCCAGAATACAGCATGGAACTGGCGTTGAATGCCAGTTTGCGTCATCTAAACTCGGGCAAAGTATAAACTATGATATATAGCTGGAAAGCCCTGGATGTCTACTTTCCAACGCAATTGAGAGTACGCCATTTGGAGTTCTGTAGCTCTAGAAAATCTACTTTGAGTGCAGGGAGGTCAGAATCCAACAGCATCTGCAGTCCTTCTTCAACCTCTGAATTTGATTTTTGCTCAAGTCCCTCAATTTCATCCAGAAAATACCTGAAATCATGGAAAAACACACAAACTCATAGTAAAGTCCAGAAATGTGATTTTTATTTAAAAACTAATAAAAATATACTAAAAACTAACTAAATTATACTAAAAACTCTGTAAAAACAATGCCAAAAAGCGTATAAATTATCCGCTCATCACAACACCAAACTTAAATTGTTGCTTGTCCCCAAGCAACTGAAAATCAAATAGGATAAAAAGAAGAGAATATACTATAAATTCCAAAATATCAATGAAACTTAGCTCCAATCAGATGAGCGGGACTTGTAGCTTTTTGCCTCTTGAATAGTTTTGGCATCTCACTTTATCCATTGAAGTTCAGAATGATTGGCATCTATAGGAATTTAGAATTCAGATAGTGTTACTGATTCTCCTAGTTCAGTATGTTGATTCTTGAACACAGCTACTTTATGAGTCTTGGCCGTGGCCCTAAGCACTTTATTTTCCAGTATTACCACCGGATACATAAATGCCACAGACACATAACTGGGTGAACCATTTTAGATTGTGACTCAACTTTGCTAAAGTCCCCAATTAGAGGTGTCCAGGGTTCTTAAGCACACTCTTTTTTTGCTTTGGACCTTGACTTTAACCGCTCAGTCTCAAGTTTTCACTTGACACCTTAACGCCATAAGCACATGGTTAGGGACAGCTTGGTTTAGCCGCTTAAGCCAGGATTTTATTCCTTTAGGCCCTCCTATCCACTGATACTCAAAGCCTTGGATCCTTTTTATTACCCTTGCCTTTTGGTTTTAAGGGCTATTGGCTTTTTGCTCTTGCCTTTTGGTTTAAAGAGCTTTTGGCTTTTTCTGCTTGCTTTTCTTTTTTCTTTTTTTTTTTTGCTTTTTTTTTCTGCAAGCTTTTGTATTCACTGCTTTTTCTTGCTTCAAGAATTATTTTTATGATTTTTCAAATTATCAAATAACATGTCTCCTTTTTCCTTATTCTTCAAGAGCCAACATATTTAACATTCATAAACATCAACTTCAAAAGGCATATGCACTGTTCAAGCATTCATTCAGAAAACAAAAAATATTGTCACCACATCAAAATAATTAAACTAGTTTCAAGGATGAATTCGAAACCATGTACTTCTTGTTCTTTTGTAATTAAAACATTTTTCATTCAAGAGAGGTGATGGATTCATATTCATAACTTTCAGGCATAGACACTTAGACACTAATGATCATGTAATAAGACACAAATATAAATAAACATAAAGCTCAAAAATTGAAAAACAGGAAAATAAATAAACAAGGAGATTAAGGAATGAGTCCACCTTAGTGAGGGTGGCGTCTTCCTCTTCTTGAAGAACCAATGGTGCTCTTGAGCTCCTCTATGTCTCTTCCTTGTCTTTCTTGCTCCTCCCTCATAGCTATTTGATCTTCTCTAATTTCATGGAGGATGATGGAATGCTCTTGGTGCTCCACCCTTAGTTGTCCCATGTTGGAACTTAATTCTCCTAGGAAAGTGTTGATTTGCTCCCAATAATTCTGTGGAGGAAAGTGCATCCCCTGAGGCATCTCAGGAATTTCATGTTGAATTTCCTCATGCTCATGTTGAAGTCCATGATCTCTTATTTTCTTAGTGATGGGCTTGTCCTCTTCAATGAGGATGTCTCCCTCTATGTCAATTCCAGCCGAATTGCAGAGGTGACAGATGAGGTGAGGAAAGGCTAACCTTGCCCAAGTGGAGGACTTGTCAGCCACCTTGTAGAGTTCTTGAGGTATAATCTCACGAACTTCCACCTCTTCTCCAATCATGATACTATGGATCATGATGGCCCGGTCTATAGCAACTTCAGACCGGTTACTAATAGGAATGATTGAGTGTTGAATGAACTCTAACCATCCCCTAGCCACTGGTTTGAGGTCATGCCTTCTTAATTGAACCGGCTTGCCTCTTGAGTCAATTTTCTATTGAGCTCCTTCCTCACATATGTCTATGAGGACTTGGTCCAACCTTTGATCAAAGTTGACCCTTCTTGTGTAGGGGCGTGCGTTCTCTTCCATCATTGGCAAGTTGAACGCCAGCTTTACATTTTCCGGACTGAAATCTAAGTATTTCCCCTGAACCATGGTGAGCCAATACTTTGGATTCGGATTCACACTTTGATCATGGTTCCTAGTGATCCATGCATTTGCATAGAATTCTTGAACCATTAGGATCCCGACTTGTTGAATGGGGTTGGTGAGAACTTTCCAACCTCTCCTTTGAATCTCAAGTCGGATCTCCGGATACTCATTCTTTTTGAGCTTGAAAGGAACCTCATGGATCACTTTCTTCTTGGCCACAACTTCATAGAAGTGGTCTTGATGGACCTTTGAGATGAATCTCTCCATCTCCCATGACTCAGAGGTGGAATCAATTGTCTTCCCTTTCCTCTTACTAGAGGTTTCTCTGGCCTTAGGTGCCATTAATGGTTATGAAAAAACAAAAAGCTATGTTTTTACCACACCAAACTTAAAATGTTTGTTCGTCCCCAAGCAAAAGAAGAAAGAAAGAAAGAGAAGAAGAAGAGAAATGGAGGAGAGGGAGAGAGAGGTGTTTTCGGCCAAGGGGTGAAGATAGGGTTGTGTTGTGTGAAAATGAAGAAAGAATGAGGGGTTTATATAGGAGTGGGGGGTATAGGGTTCGGCCATTAGGGTTGGGTTTGGGAGGGAAATTAGTTTGAATTTGAAGGTAGGTGGGGTTTTCGGGGAAGAGAGGATGGATGTGAGTGGTGAAGAGGTGATGGGAAAGAGTGATTGAGGTGATTGGTGAAGGGTATTTGGGGAAGAGAGTTATGAAAATCTGTGAAGAGGAGAGAAGAAAATGTGGGGATCCTGTGGGGTCCACAGATCCAATGGGGCCAAGGACTTAACATCCATGCTCCAATTAGGCATGTAAAACGCCCTTGCTGTGCAATCCTGGCGTTTAACGCCAGACTGCTGCCTGTTTCTGGCGTTAAACGCCCAAATGTAGCTTGTTTCTGGCATTTAACGCCAGGTAGATGCTTGTTTCTGGCGTTTAAATGCCAGACTGCTCTCCTCCAGGGTGTGCTGTTTTTTTCTGCTGTTTTTCATTTTGTTTTTGATTTTTCAGTAGTTTTTGTGACTCCACATGATCATCAACCTAATAAAACATGAAATAACAAAGAGAAAATAAAATAGATATGATTAAATAACATTGGGTTGCCTCCCAACAAGCGCTTCTTTAATGTCAATATCTTGACAATGAGCTCCCATGGAGCCTCACAGATAATCAGAGCAAGGTTGGAACCTCCCAACACCAAACTTAGAGTTTGAATTTGGGGGTTGATAAACCACTCTTTTATGGTTTATATTGTGTTTAATTGTGTGGTTTTATCATGATCCTTACCCACTTATTCATTAATTTAGCATGCATTTATATTTCCTTCCTGAAATTATTACATGATTGAAAACTGCTTCCTAGGGACTTTTAATTATGCATTTTAATTCTCCTTTATTCTATTCGATGTCGTGATCTGTGTGTTAAGCGTTTCAGGCTTTATAGGGCATGAATGAGTTGGAGATTGGAAAGGAAGCTAGCAAAAATGGAAGGAACACAAGAAATTGAGGAGATAACCAGCGAGAAGTGACGCGGACGAATGGCTCACGCGACCGCGTGGAAGAGGAGAAATCGCAGTGACGCGGCCGCATGGCTCACGCGAGCGCGCAGAATGAAAAACCACAAGCGACGCGTTCGCATGGATGACGCGATCGCGTGACATGCGCGATCTGCATAATCTACAGAATTCGCTGGGGGCGATTTTGGACCCTATTTTGACCTAGTTTTCGGCCCAGAACAGCAGACTAGAGCCAAAGAACATGCAGAAACCAACACAACATTCATTCTACACAGTTTTAGTTTTAGATCTAGTTTCTACTCCTCCCCTAGGTTTTCTCTCTACACATTCATAGTTCTTAGGATTTTAATTTTCTCTTGCTTTTGCATTGGGATATTGAGAAGAGTTATTACCTCATCAAGACTTTGTCATTCTAGTTCGTTTTCTTTACTTGGCTTTACTCTTCCATGTTCTTTGCTTTGTTTAATTTTACCATTGGAATATTTCTAGGATTATTTAATACAAGGGTCACTTTTATTTTTAATTGACTATTTTGATTTTTATTTACAATGTCTTTCTTTAATTCCCTCTCATATGCTATGAATTTTACATTCACAATGAGCGAGTAGTTCCCTAACTTGATGGGGAGTTGATTGAAAGGAACCTTTGAGTTGGAAAGCTTAAAAGACAGATTGCAATTGGGTTTATGGTTGGATTGCCTTCTAGTCACTAACACCAATCTCTTTTAAATAAGTGGATTGCAACTTGTGAACAGACATAGCATTCCAACTTGTTTGACTTTCCCTTACCTAGTAAAGGATAACTAAACAGGACAACCTTTAATTGTCAATTAATCTTGAGAGTATTCCAAGAATAATAGGATTCCAACTAATCAACTCCCAGTCAAGGCTTTTATTTACATTATTCAAATTCACCAATTTAATTTCCTGTTTACTCAACTCAAACCTCTTTGAAACATCTGATTAATAAAATAGCACACTTTTCTGCAACTCGTTGGGAGACGACCTGGGACTCATACTCCCAGTATTTTAATTTCAATTTTCTGTGACACCTTTTTAAATTGATAGGCAGATTTCTGGCGAGTTAAGAACTATACTTGCAACGTATATAAATTAACAATTTTTAATTCGCCAATTTCTGCCCGCATCAGGGGTTCAACACCAAACTTAGAGTTTGGTTATGGCCTCTTAACACCAAACTTAGAGTTTGACTGTGGGGGCTTTGATTGACTCTACAGTGAGAGAAGCTTTTCATGCTTCCTCTCCATTGTTATAGAAGGAGATCCTTGAGTTTTAAACACAAGGTTATCCTCATTCAGTTGAAGGACCAACTCTCCTCTGTCCACATCAATCACAGCTCTTGCTGTGGCTAGGAAAGGTCTTCCAAGGATGATGGATTCATCCTCATCCTTCCCAGTGTCTAGGATTATGAAATCAACAGGGATGTAAAGGCCTTCAACCTTTACTAACACATCCTCTACTTGTCCATAAGCCTGTTTTCTTGAGTTGTCTGCCATCTCTAATGAGATTCTAGCAGCTTGCACCTCAAAGATCCCAAGTTTCTCCATTACAGAGAGTGGCATGAGGTTTATCCCTGACCCAAGGTCACATAGAGCCTTCTCAAAGGTCATGGTGCCTATGGTACAAGGTATTAAGAACTTTTCAGGATCCTATTTCTTCTGAGGCAATGTCAGTTGATCCAAATCACTCAGTTCATTGATGAGCAAGGGAGGTTCATCTTTCCAAGTCTCATTACCAAATAATTTGGCATTCAGCTTCATGATTGCACCAAGGTACTTGGCAACTTGCTCTTCAGTGACATCTTTATTCTCTTCAGAAGAAGAATACTCATCAGAGCTCATGAATGGCATAAGGAGGTTCAATAGAATCTCTATGGTCTCTAGATGAGCCTCAGATTTCTTTGGTTCCTCAGAGGAAAACTCCTTGTTGATCACTGGACGTCCCAGGAGGTCTTCCTCACTGGGATTCACGTCCTCTCCCTCCCTTGTAGGTTCGGCCATGATGGTTAAATCAATGGCCTTGCACTCTCTTTTTGGATTCTCTTCTGTATTGCTTGGGAGAGTACTAGGAGGAGTTTCAGTGACTCTTTTACTCAGCTGGCCCACTTGTGCCTCCAAATTTCTAATGGAGGACCTTGTTTCATTCATGAAAATTAAAGTGGCCTTAGATAGATCAGAGACTATATTTGCTAAGCTAGATGGATTCTGCTCAGAATTCTCTGTCTGTTGCTAAGTGGATGATGGAAAAGGCTTGCTATTGCTAAACCTGTTTCTTCCACCATTATTAAAGCCTTGTTGAGGCTTTTGTTGATCCTTCCATGAGAAATTTGGATGATTCCTCCATGAGGGATTATAGGTATTTCCATAGGGTTCACCCATGTAATTCACCTCTGCTATTGCAAGGTTCTCAGGATCATAAACTTCTTCTTCAGAAGATGCCTCTTTAGTACTGTTGGATGATTCCTTCAATCCATTCAGACTCTGAGAGATCATATTGACTTGCTGAGTCAATATTTTATTCTGAGCCAATATGGCATTCAGAGTATCAATTTCAAGAACTCCCTTCCTCATAGGCGTCCCATTATTCACAGGATTCCTTTCAGAAGTATACATGAACTGGTTATTTGCAACCATGTCAATGAGTTCTTGAGCTTCTGCAGGCATTTTCTTTAGGTGAATGGATCCACCAACAGAATGGTCCAGTGACATCTTTGATAGCTCAGATAGACCATCATAGAATATATCCAGGATGGTCCATTCTGAAAGCATGTCAGAAGGACACTTTTTGGTCAGTTCCTTGTATCTCTCCCAAGCTTCATAGAGGGATTCACCTTCTTTCTGTTTGAAGATTTGAACATCCACTCTAAGCTTACTAAGCTTTTGAGGAGGAAAGAACTTGGCTAAAAAAGCTATGACCAGCTTATCCCAAGAGTTTAGGCTATCCGTAGGTTGAGAATCCAACCATATTCTAGCTCTGTCTCTTACAGCAAATGGGAAAAGCATAAGCCTGTAAACCTCGGGATCAACCCCATTGGTCTTAACAGTATCACAGATCTGTAAGAATTCAGTTAAGAACTGAAAAGGATCTTCAAATGGAAGTCAATGAAACTTGCAGTTCTGTTGCATCAGAGAAACTAATTGAGGTTTAAGCTCAAATTTGTTTGCTCCAATGGCAGGAATTGAGATGCTTCTTCCATGTAAATTAGAATTTGGTGCAGTAAAGTCACCAAGCATCTTCCTTGCATTGTTATTATTTTCGGCCATGTCTCCTTCTTTTTCGAAAATTTCTGTCAGATTTTCTCCAGAGAGTTGTGCTTTAGCTTCCCTTAGCTTCCTCTTCAGAGTCCTTTCAGGTTCAGGATCAGCCTCAACAAGAATATTCTTATCCTTGTTCCTGCTCATATGAAAAAGAAGAAAACAGAAAAGAAAATATGGAATCCTCTATGTCATAGTATAGAGATTCCTTATGCAAGTATAAGAAGAGAAGAATGTAAGAAGGAGAATAGGTAAAATTCGAACACGGAGCGGAAGATGGGGTTCAAATTTTGGGTGGAAGAGAAGTGTTAGTAGATGAATAAATAAATAGAAGGAGATGAGAGAGAGGAAATTTCGAAAATTAATTAAATTAAAAAATAAAATTTAAAGTTAAACTTCGAAAATTAAAATTGAAATCAAATTAAATTAAAAATTAAAACAATTGGTTAAAAAAAGGGAATTTTGAAAAAGAGGGAATGGATTTTCGAAAATTAGAGAGAGAGAATTAGTTAGGTAGTTTTGAAAAAGATAAGAATCAATCAAAAAGTTAAGTGGTTAATTGAAAAAGATTTGAAAATCAAATTTGAAAAGATAAGAAGTTAGAAAAGATTTTGAAATTGATTTTGAAAAAGATGTGATTGAAATTTATTTTGAAAAAGATTTGAAAAAATTTAAAAAGATTTGATTTTGAAAATTAAAGTTAATTACTTGACTAACAAGAAATTAAAAGATATGATTTTAAAATTTAAAGATTGAACATTTCTTAATAGGCAAGTAACAACTTAATATTTTTGAATCAATCACATTAATTGTTAGTATTAAATTCGAAAATATGAAATAGAAATAAGAAAAAGATTTTTGAAAATCAATTTGAAATTTTCGAAAATTATGAAAGAAAAATGAAAAAGATTTGATTTTTTTGAAAAATATTTGAAAAAGATAGAGTTTTTAAAATGAAAATTTGATTTGACTCATAAGAAACAACTAATTTTGAAAATTTTTTGAAAAAGTCAACCCAAATTTTCGAAATTTTATGATAGAATAAGGGAAAGATATTTTTTTGATTTTTTGAATTTTTAATGATGAAAGAGAAAAACATCAAGACTCAATGCATGAAATTTTTGGATCAAAACATGTGATGCATGCAAGAACACTATGAATGTCAAGATGAACACCAAGAACACTTTGAATGTCAAGATGAACACCAAGAACTTATTTTTGAAAAATTTTCAAGAAAAGAAAACATGCAAGACACCAAACTTAAAAATTTTTATTCTTTAGACATTAATGTTTCAAGAATGCATATGAAAAACAAGAAAAGACACAAAACAAGAAAATATGAAGATCAAACAAGAAGACTGGCCAAGAACAACTTGAAGAACATGAAGAATGCAATGCATAAAATTTTCGAAAATAAATTTTTTTAGAAAATTAAAAAGATGCAATTGACACCAAACTTAAAACTTGACTCTAAACACAAACAAGAAACACAAAATATTTTTGATTTTATGATTTTATAAAATTTTTTTTTTTTGAAAATTAATTGGGAAAAACGAAAAATAAGAAATTATTATATTTTTTTTTGAAACTAAGAAATAAAAAGCTTAAAATTAAAATAAAATTACCTAATCTGAGCAACAAGATGAACCGTCAGTTGTCCAAACTCGAACAATCCCCGGCAATGGCGCCAAAAACTTGGTGCACGAAATCGTGATCGTTCATTCCTTGGTAACGGCGCTAAAAAACTTAATACGCACGTTCATAATTTTAGTTCTTTTTCACAATTTCGATACAACTAACTAGCAAGTGCACAGGGTCGTCCAAGTAATAAACCTTACGTGAGTAAGGGTCGATCCCACGGAGATTGTCGGCTTGAAGCAAGCTATGGTCACCTTGTAAATCTCAGTCAGGCAGATTCAAAAGGTTATAGAGTTTTAATAATTAAAAGATAATTAAAACATAAACTAGGATAGAGATACTTATGTAATTCATTGGTGAGAATTTCAGATAAGCGTATAGAGATGCTTTTGTTCCTCTGAACCTTTGCTTTCCTGCTGTCTTCATCCAATCATTCCTACTCCTTTCCATGGCAAGCTTTATGTAGGGCATCACCATTGTCAATGGCTACATTCCATCCTCTCTGTGAAAATGGTCCAATGCGCTGTCACTGCATGGCTATTCATCTGTTGGTTCTCGATCATACCGGAATAGGATTTACTATCCTTTTGCGTCTGTCACTACGCCCAGCACTCACGAGTTTGAAGCTCGTCACAGCCATCCCTTCCCAGATCCTACTCGGAATACCACAGACAAGGTTTAGACTTTCCGGATCTCAGGAATGGCCATCCATGGGTTCTAACTTATACTACGAAGATTCTAATATCTCGGACTCGGTCCTATGTATTAGATATCTAAGAGATACTCATTCTATCTTGTTTGCATGTAGAACGAAAGTGTTTGTTAGGCACGCGTTCATGAGTGAGAATGATGATGAGCGTCACATAATCATCACATTCATCATGTTCTTGGGTGCGAATAGATATCTTAGAATAGGAATAAGCTTGAATTGAATAGAAAAACAATAGTACTTTGCATTAATTCATGAGGAACAGCAGAGCTCCACACCTTAATCTATGGTGTGTAAAAACTCTACCATTGAAAATACATAAGTGATGAAGGTCCAGGCATGGCCAAATGGCCAGTCCCCAAACGTGATCTAAAGATGAAACTAAAGATAATCCAAAGATGTTCAAAAAATCCAAATACAATAGTAAAAAGTTCTATTTACAATAAACTAGTTACTAGGGTTACAGAAATGAGTAAATGATGAAGAAATCCACTTCTAGGGCCCACTTGGTGTGTGCTTGGGCTGAGCATTGACCTTTACACGTGTAGAGACTTCTCTTGGAGTTGAACGCCAGTTTGTAACCTGTTTCTGGCGTTTAACTCCACTTTGCAACCTGTTTCTGGCGTTTAACTCCAGAATGCAGCACGGAACTTGCGTTGAACACCAGTTTGCGTCATCTAAACTCGACCAAAGTATGGACTATTTTGAGTTCTGTAGCTCTAGAAAATCCATTTTAAGTGCAGGGAGGTCAGAATCCAACAGCATCTGTAGTCCTTCTTCAACCTCTGAATCTGATTTTTGCTCAAGTCCCTCAATTTCAGCCAGAAAATACCTGAAATCATAGAAAAACACACAAACTCATAGTAAAGTCCAGAAATGTGATTTTTATTTAAAAACTAATAAAAATATACTAAAAACTAACTAAATTGTACTAAAAACTATGTAAAAACAATGCCAAAAAGCATATAAATTATCCGCTCATCACAAAGCCTTCTGACTTAGTAACTCTGGTTTCTAGCCTCTCTAAGACTACTCATAGTTTCATTAATGAAACAAGGTCCTCCATTAGAAACTTAGAAGTACAAGTTGGTCAACTGAGCAAGAGGATCCCTAAGACTCCTTCAGACACTCTTCCTAGTAATACTGAGGTGAATCCAAGAGAAGAGTGCAAGGTTATAACCATGGAGGTAGAGGCCGAATTAGAGGAGAATAGGGTGGCATTGAACACCAGTGAAGAAGCCTTCACTGGGAATTCAACGCCCACAATGGCAGCAAGCCTGGCGTTAAACGCCAGTAAGGAACCCCTCACGGGGCGTTTAACGCCCATCCTGGCAGAAAAGTTGGCGTTGAACGCCAGCCAAGGAGCACTGGCTGGGCGTTCAACGCCCAAACACCCAGGCTTTCTGGTGTTGAATGCCAGTGAGGAACCCCTCACTGGGCGTTCAATGCCCACTCACCCAAGGAAGCTGGCGTTCAACGCCAGCACGGACATCCCTGTTGGGCGTTCAACGCCCAGAATGCTAGATGGACTGGCGTTTAACGCCAGTATGGGTGAATGATAAACCCATATTTTATGATATATTTTGTGCCCAATTTAAGTAATTTATTCAATCCTTCACTCACTTATTCATGTTAATTGCATGGTTTTACTTTCCCTTCCTTATTCTGTGATGTATGTGAAAAACATGTTTTCTATGCTTTAAGAATAATTATTTTTAATTACCCTTTATTACCATTTGATGCCGTGATTTGTGTGTTGAGTAGTTTCAGATATTCTAAAGGCAAGAATGACTTAAAGGATGGAAAGGAAACATACAAAAATGGAAGGAAAGCACAAAATGGAGTTTTTGAAGAAACTGGCAGCGACGCGAACGCATGGACGACGCGGCCGCATGCTTGGCGCGAAAAGAGCGCGACGCGAACGCGTGAATGACGCGAACGCACGCCTTGAGCAGAACGTAGATGACGCGGACGCATGGCCGAAGCGAACGCGTGATAAGGAAAACACCAGATGACGCGACCGCGTGACCCACACGGACGCGTGACAGAGGCCACACACCAGAAATTACAGAAAATGCTCTCAGCGATTTCTGAAGCCCTTTTTGGCCCAAATCCAAGTCCAGAAGGCACAGATCAGAGGTTATGAAGGGGGGGAATGCATCCATTCATGGAGAGTCTCCAATTAGTTACTTTTCATGATTTAGATGTAGTTTTTAGCGAGAGATTCTCTCCTCTCTCTTAGGATTAGGATTTAGAATTTAGGATTTTTCTTGCTTTCATGATTGTCCCTTTTTATCAGGTTCAACTTTTCTTTTTATTATCTTCTCAATTTAATTTATGAACTTTCCTATGTTACAGATAATTCTCTTAATTAATGTTATTTGAAGTATTTCAGTTTATTATTGCTCTCTTTTATTTATGTTACTGTTGCTTTCAATCTGAAGACATTTTTATTCCAGTAAATTTACTTTTTCCCTTTTGGTCTTGGTTAAGAAATCAGTAACTCAGGAGTTATCAAACTCAACGTGATCGATAATTGTTATATTTGCTAATTGAATTAAACTTCAATAATTCCAGTCCTTTCTTAGGAATTGACCAGAACCTGAAGATCAAACTAATTAGTCCACTTGACCTTCCCTTGCTTTAGTAAAGGCTAACTAAGTGGGATTAAGATTCAATTCTCATCTCCATTGATAAGGATAACTAGGATAGGACTTCCAATTTCTCATACCTTGCCAAAAGTTTATTTTACAGTCATTTACTTATTTTAATTGTAATTTAAATTACTTGCTCCCTACTTTCAAAACCCCAATTTACAATCTGCATAACTAATAATAAGAACATACTTCCCTGCAGTTCCTTGAGAAGACGACCCGAGGTTTAAATACTCGGTTATCAATTTTAAAGGGGTTTGTTACTTGTGACAACCAAAACGTTTGTAAGAAAGGTTGATTGCTTGGTTTAGTAACTATACTTGCAACGAGAGTTTACTATAACTTCTAAACCATCAATCTTCAGTTCTTCAAAATGGCACCGTTGCCGGGGAACTGCAAACGTGTGCCTTATTATTGGTTATTGTAAATATTTTATTTTGCCTGTTTATCTATTTTTATTTTTGCTTTTTAATTTTTATTAGCTACTATGAATTCTCACCCCTCTCGCTTTGAGTTTGGTTTTAATATTGTTGAAAGGAGTGAAAGCTATAACAGGAATATGCATCAAGGTCAGAGAGATCAAAGATGGATGGAGCCAAGAGGATTTGATCAACCCTTTAGGCAATAACACCCTCCAATATATCATGGACAAAGGCCATTCTACAATGCATACCAAGCTGAAAGATATGGTGGACAACCTTGTAACTACCAACAAGCCCCACCCTGTGCCTATAGACCACCCTCTCAACGTAGCTTTGAACTGCCACACTCACAAGCACCTTTTCACCATTCACTACCATATGATCCTTATTTACCCCAATCCCAATCCGATTACTCCCAAACACCACCACTTCCCTATGTACCATATCCAAATCCATCACCTCCAGAATCACAGGTTCGCCTCAAGAAAACAGTAGATCAACTTCAAACAACCCTTCATCAACTGGAGCAAGCAATAAATCAATTATCTTCTAGACGTTCGAACATTCAAGAACCTTCCACAACCCCATGTGGACAATCTAATGAAGAGCGTAGCATGAAGGAGATACTAGAAACTCCAGTGGACAGAACAGAGCATGACTTCGTACTGGAACAAGTAGAGGAAGCTGTCATTATAGAAGAAGAAGAGTTGGTTGAAGACTTAGGAGACGCTGAACTTCCATGGGAATCCAGAATTGTGGATAATTCTGTCAAGGACGTTACAATTGATGCTAAGGAGGATAGTGCACAACCCCCAAGGCAAGTCTTCTATGAAGAACTAGACGGAATAATCCAAGAAGCAAGTTTCCTTGATGATGGTAGTCACAAGTCAAGTTCTCCTAGTAATGAACTTGCATCCGCAACTGAATTCCTTGAGCCTGAAGAACCTTATCCAAGTGAATACGAAGATGACGTCGAGGTAGATTTCTCTCAACCTCCAGCTTATGACTTGAGTGATGCAGAAGACATAGAAGACTTTGATCAGGACGATGTTGCATTTGAAGAATTCTGCCAGGAAGTGGAGAAATTCACAGAAGATCACAAGGGAGTAGAGCTTACAGAACCACTGGAAACACCTACCCCGAGGCCATTACCACCTAATACAAGCTTCAAGTGGGTACAATCCTTCACCTTTAACTTTACTTTTCCACTTGAATATGGTTTGCTTGAAACAGATGGCCAGCTCAGAGCTCTCTGCGGCTTTAAGAGTAAGAGGGAAATGGCTCGCACTCAGAGTTGGTGCACAAGGTTCAATAAGGTTCCATGCTTCAACTCGAAGTGCACGGATTGGCATCATTTCAATCGAACGGATCTTGGAAAACGTTCGGTTATCTTGGTGAGAATCTACTTTCTAAACTGCCCAGATGGAAAAATATAGATCAAGACGGAGAAGGATTTAAAAGCAAAGTTTGGGATCCTGGAATCTATTCTGACATTCGTCACCCCGGGAGCCTGAGAATCTATTTGAAGCTACTCAGAAGCTTTACATGCCTAGTTTGGGACCCCGGAGGCTATTGGCATTCCAAGCATTGGTGGAGATTTCTGGATGAATTTAAGCATAAGCCACCATAACAGGAAGCTCATCCAATGTCCAACTTAAGGACTTTAACTAAAAGTGCTAGGTGGGAGACAACCCACCATGGTATGGTCGTTTCTTTTTTCAATTTTATTTCTTGTTATTTATTTTTATTCTTTTTCAATTGAACCTGAATATTATTTATTAGCATTGCATATTGCATAATTGCATAATTGCATATATACATATAATAAAAAAAAAGGGCGTGTGACGCGACCGCATTGCTCATGCGATCGCGTCAGTTGCGAAAACCACCTCCCATGCGTCCGCGTCATTCACGCGGCAGCGTGATCTGGAAATCGGCATAAAGATCCAATGCCCAGAAAGTTGGGCAGGAATCGTGCGGCTGTTGTGCGTTTCGCACAAAACGACCCACGCGGTCGCGTCCCTGACGTGATCGCGTCACTTGCACAACACCCATGCCACGCGATAGCGTGAGCGACGCGTTCGCATCGCGCGGATATCATGACACCCCAGTGGAGACAGAGAGTTGCGCTGAAACGACGCTAGAATTGTGCGTTTAGCGCAATTTCCAGTGACGCGATCGCATGCCTCACGTGATCGCGTCATTCAACCTTTTACCCATTCCATGCGATCGCGCCACCCACGCGATCGCGTCAACCCCCATTCCACCCCAGCCATGCGACCGCGTGCTCCACGCGATCGCGTGGATTCAAATTCATTAACCCTCCAGTGACGCAAAACCCTACCCTGTCGCGCCCCCTCCCAAACCCCTTATTCTCCCTCCCTTCTCTGCAACGCACCCCCAACCACCACCACCCCCAGCCAGCCACCTTCAACTGCCGCACCACCCTCGCCTCCCAACCACGACCGCGACGCCACCCCCCCCCCTTTTTTTCTCCCTTCCCTCTCTTTCTTCCCTTTCTCTTCTCTTCCCCCATCCACCACCACTGCTCCCTCTGCCGCACAGCCACCACCACCGCGCCATCACAACCACGCCTTCCACCACCACCCACACCCCCTCCCATCCTTCCCCCTTAACCCCTACCCCTCCCATTACCCCTATCCGAACCCCCTACCACCGGACAGCCACCACCGCCGCGCCAACCGCCTGCACCGCCACGTCAGTCACCACCACCACCACCCCCTACCATCTCTCTGCCCTACTTTCATTCATACGCCTACCAGGTTCCGCCATATGCCGCTCTTTCAATTCATAATTAATTGCATATTTATTTTTTCCATTTACGTTCAACATTAGGCTAGTTAGATATGCATGTTTGTAGTGGATTCTAGGTTGTTATGTAGACTAGGATGTGGTTAGTGGATTTAGGCCTGTTTAATTGCGCTGTTCTTGCTTCTTGTTTTATCAATTTCGCAATTCTTATGTTGTTACTGTTCATATGTTGTTCTTTACTGTTGCATACTGCTTTTTTTATACTGCCTTTTCATGTTCATATTCCGTATCTGTATTTGAAGCTGTATTTTAATTCATATGAACTATTCTGCTTGCTGTTTATTTTCTGGAAACATCCAATTTTAGTCGGAGTGATGTCCAATTTTCTGTAAACTGTTCTGATTTTCCTTCATGTTTTGGTTTTGGCAATTTGCATTCTACTTTACTCAACTTTTACCAAACCAATTTATGAATCCAAGGGCAAGCTTTCTTATTCTTTTCGATTTCCTGGTTAATTAATTGCATTTTTGATGATTCAATTCCAGTTTTGCTATTTCCATATCTATATGAATGATCATCAACTTGATTTCCTTGTTTGAATATGAGTTAACTGTTGCTTATAATTGTAAATTCTTGTTACTTAGAAACTGTTCATCATGCCACTTACTCTAACTTTCTTTTTACTAACTCACTGATTTTTTATTTCTAACCTCTTTTTCAATTTAAAACCACCTTTGACTTTCTAACCACCCCCTCTGCTTTTTGACTCACTCTTCACTTCTACTTTTTAACTCAAGGCATGTTTATGGTTTTTCCTAATTAACATGAATTCTATTACTTTTTGGATTGAAATTTTTCATCTCAGCTTTTTATTCCCGAACCAATCCAAAACGCACAATTCTTCAACTCATTTAATTATTCTACTACTCCTTTGCCACTTTTTGCTTATTTTGTTATTTACCTACTTGTTTTCCTGTTTTTATTATCTCATAGATTTCTATTTTTCAGGATGTCTGACACTCAAAGAAAAGGAAAAGAAAAGGCAACAACTGGCAAACAAAAAAGAGGAGAATCCTCTATGTCCATCCTGGACATCATGCATGATGACTCCTGGCGAGAGAAACACTTTACCCCACAGGAGAAGGCTGACCAGCTACTCCCTGCCACTGATCCCACTAAGTTTGCAAACAGATACTGCGAGCTACAGTATCCGGTGTTTGCAACTTCCAGAAATCTGTACCTGGAGCGGACTCTGAAAATTCCGGAAGAACTCCAGCAATACACCTCCGATCAAATCAAACAAAGAGGCTGGTTCTTTCTGGAGAGAAACCTGACAGAGGTCAATGCTTTTTGGGTAAGAGAGTTTTACTACAATTACTTCAAAACTTCCCTAGATGCAGTGAACCTAAGAGGGAAGCAGATACTGGTCACTGAAGGGGCCATTGAGGATATTCTGAAGCTTCAGCCTAAATCCGATTAGCTTGATGGTTACCAAAAGGCTGAGGAGGACATGCGCTTCATGAAGTTTGACTGGGATACGGTCAAGGCAAGGATTGCCCTTGACCCGACTGTCCCATGGGTCATGGGTCAGAACACCACCATGCCTAAGGGAATCAAGCGGATATACTTAAATGATGAGGCTCGGCTCTGGCACCAGATCTTGAGCAACTTTGTTATGCCGAGTACTCACGAGACGGAGCTACCTGCCGCTATGATCACCCTCCTATGGTGTGTGATGGAGGGTAAGGACCTATACCTGCCACGTTTCATCCGGTACTACATGGCCAGGGTCCACGTCAGAGGCACTCTCCCCTTTCCATATCTGATCATCCAGCTCGGCCGTCGAGCTAATGTGCCTTGGGAGGATACTGATGAGAAGCCATCTGCTGCAGAATGCAAGAAGATTATCCCTCACAGCAGGAACTTTCTGGCTTTGGGCTACAGACCACCATTCCTCACCGCCCCTGATGAGATAGCCACACCTTCAGCTGGCCCCTCTTCATCTACTACTACCCCAGCTACCACCACTGCACCTCCACCTACCTCAGAGCCAGTTTATCACCTTGTGCACCGCCTATTTCAGCAGCTAGACCAGATGGAGCACCGCAACCGGCGCCGATATGAGAGATCTAAGCGTCGCAGTAAGCGACGCTATGAGCACCTAAAGCTGATGATACAATCTGGCGACATCCCCTCCGAGCCTGACACACCATCAGAGCCATCTGAGGAGGAGGCGGATGAACACGAGGAGGATACCTATCCACAGAGAGAGGCTGAGCAGGCAGGCCCGGAGTAGGTTGCATCACAGCAGGAGGCCCCGCATCAGATTCAGGCTGCAGACCCAGCGGTTCCTATACAGTCAGCACCTCCTCTGTAGCAGACAGATCCTCAGACCACCACTACAGAGACTCCAGCCCCCCATCCTTCCAGTGATGACACTCCTTCACACCCTGCTTGAGTGAGCATCGAGGACGATGCTTTATATTAAGTGTGGGGAGGTCGCCATCTCTGGCGTATTTTTTGGTGAACCACTACAGACTCTTTTTATTTTATTTTGTTATTTTTCTGTATTTTTATCTTTATTTTTATTTCTCAGTACTTATACATTGCTCTTTTCATGTATTTTTACTCTATTTCTGCATTTTACACTTTAGTTTATATTTAGCCAGTTAGTTTAGTTACAATTCTAACTTATTAGTTATAGAATATGTGGATTAGTTAGTATAGTTTACCCTTTTAGTATATGATAGTTTGGTTTAAATTGAAAATAAAAAGGAAGTAAACTAGAGACTTTAATATAAAAACAATCCACACCTTGTATATATAGCATTACATGTTAGTTAGTTAACAATATTTCATCAAGGAGAAACACTAAAACTTTAAAGCCACCCTAAGGTTTACATTGAGAATAATGGGAACTCTTAATTTTTCACTTGCATGACATATATAACTGAGATATGATTTTTGAGCTAGAGAACACACAGCCTGTGAGTTTTGAGCTTAATTGTATGGTTACATTCAAACCATAATATTTTATTCCTGTGTGTTTCGCCCTTCTTTTTTATTCTAATGTTCTTTACTTTGTTTTAATCTATATGTCCAATTATAGAATATAGATACATACCAAAAAAGTGATTGAGGCCATTGTTTGATTCTAGCTCACTTATCCCAAAATTATCCTACCTTTTACATCACCCTTGTTAGCCCCTTGAGCTTTTAATCCCCTCTTGTTCTATAAACCACAATACTAGCCTTAAGCAGAAAAACAAAATAAAAATCCCAAGTTGAATCCTTGGTTAGCTTAAGATAGAAATTGTGTATTGTTTAAGTGTGGGGAACCTTATGGGAACATGGACTATAGAAACAAAGGTAGAAAGTTAAAAAGAATAAAGACATTTCAAAATAAAAGTTTTGGGAAGCATGCTCATGTGAAATCAAAACAATTAAATTACCATGTGCATTAAGAAAAAAATATTTTTATAAAGGGGATACGAAAAATTCCCCAATTGCAAAATAAAGGAATCAATGCACATGGGACAAAAGTTAAAGTTAATATATGAGCTTGCAATACAAAGTGAAAAAAATTTTGGGTAAATAGGTAAAGAAACCTTCGAATTACAAAATATGTATGTTAAGTGAGATCTTAGACTAATCAAGGATTCACTTATTAGCTCACTTAGCCTTATACATATACCCTTACCTTTACCTTGGCCCCATTACAACCTTAAATAAAGACCTCATGATTTTCGTATGTCTGTATTCTGTAATTGTTGTTGGTTAGATGAAGAAAAAAGTTATAGAAAGTAAGGATAAAAAGAAGAATGGAATGATTAACCCAATAAACACTGAGTGACTAGAGAGTAAACACAAATCCAGCGAGGGTTCAATAGCTCATCAACATATATCTCCGCTTAAATTGTTAATTGTCTTGCAAGTTTGTACAATATTTTTCTTTCCCATCTCAATTGTAAAAGTGCTTTACAGTATCTAAGGTTTGGCTATGCATATATGATTCCTTGAGAAAGTGAATTAATTCAACTACATGTAAGTTTTATATACAAGTGAATGACAATTAGAATTGTATGATTCATTTAGGTAGTTGCATTTAGAATAGATTGCATTGCATGAGATTCCACCACTTTAACTTTAACCTTACTCTTTATCTTGGATTTAGCATGAGGATATGCTATTGTTTAAGTATGGGGAGGTTGATAAACCCATATTTTATGATATATTTTGTGCCCAATTTAAGTGATTTATTCAATCCTTCACTCACTTATTCATGTTAATTGCATGGTTTTACTTTCCCTTCCTTATTATGTGATGTATGTGAAAAACATGTTTTCTATGCTTTAAGAATAATTAATTTTAATTACCCTTTATTACCATTCGATGCCGTGATTTGTGTGTTGAGTAGTTTCAGATATTCTAAAGGCAGGAATGACTTAAAAGATGGAAAGGAAACATACAAAAATGGAAGGAAAGCACAAAATGGAGTTTTTGAAGAAACTGGCAGCGACGCGAACGCATGGACGACGCGACCGCATGCCTGGCGCGAAGAGAGCGCGACGCGAACGCGTGAATGACGCGAACGCGCGCCTTGAGCAGAACGTAGATGACGCGGACGCATGACCGAAGCGAACGTGTGATAAGGAAAACACCAGATGACGCGACCGCGTGACCCACGCAGACGCGTGACAGAGACCACGCACCAGAAATTATAGAAAACGCTCCCAGCGATTTCTGAAGCCCTTTTTGGCCCAAATCCAAGTCCAGAAGGCACAGATCAGAGGTTATGAAGTAGGGGAATGCATCCATTCAGGGAGAGTCTCCAATTAGTTACTTTTCATGATTTAGATGTAGTTCTTAGAGAGAGGTTCTCTCCTCTCTCTCTCTTAGGATTAGGATTTAAAATTTAGGATTTTTCTTGCTTTCATGATTGTCCCTTTTTATCAGGTTCAACTTTCCTTTTTATTATCTTCTCAATTTAATTTATGAACTTTCCTATGTTACAGATAATTCTCTTAATTAATGTTATTTGAAGTATTTCAGTTTATTATTGCTCTCTTTTATTTATGTTACTGTTGCTTCCAATCTGAAGACATTTTTATTCCAGTAAATTTACTTTTTCCCTTTTGGTCTTGGTTAAGAAATCAGTAACTCAGGAGTTATCAAACTCAATGTGATCGATAATTGTTATCTTTGCTAATTGAATTGAACTTCAATAATTCCAGTCCTTTCTTAGGAATTAACCAGAACCTGAAGATCAAACTAATTAGTCCACTTGACCTCCCTTGCTTTAGTAAAGGCTAACTAAGTGGGATTAAGATTCAATTCTCATCTCCATTGATAAGGATAACTAGGATAGGACTTCCAATTTCTCATACCTTGCCAAAAGTTTATTTTTACAGTCATTTACTTATTTTAATTGCAATTTAAATTACTTTCTCCCTACTTTCAAAACCCCAATTTACAATCTTCATAACTAATAATAAGAACATACTTCCCTGCAGTTCCTTAAGAAGACGAGCCAAGGTTTAAATACTCGATTATCAATTTTAAAGGGGTTTGTTACTTGTGACAACCAAAACGTTTATAAGAAAGGTTGATTGCTTGGTTTAGTAACTATACTTGCAACGAGAGTTTACTATAACATCTAAACCATCAATCTTCAGTTCTTCAGTGAACAGCAAGGGCGTTCAACACCCAATAAGCTGACAGAGCTGGCGTTGAACGGCAGTGAATGCACACCCCTTGAGTGTTTGAAGCCTATTCTAGAACCCTCTAGCCCAGAACCAAAGGAAACCATAAAGACCATAGAGGTTCCTTTGAATGCACTGCTGTAGTGCATGAGTTCTGATGACTACTCATCCTCAGATGAGGATAAAGACACTAGGAAAGAGCAAGTTGCTCATTACCTAGGAGCTCTTATGAAGCTGAATGCTAAGTTATTTTGTACAAAGCCCTTAGAGGAAGAGCCTCCACTGCTCACCAAAGAACTCCATGCTTTGGTTCAACAAGAGCTACCTCAGAAAGCTTCCAGATCCTGGACGCTTTCTGATTCCTTACACTATAGGCACTATGACCTTTGAAAAGGCTCTGTGTGACCTAGGGTCAAGTATTAACCTCATGCCACTCTCTGTAATGGAGAAGTTGGGAATCCTTGAGGTACAAGCTGCACACATCTCATAAGAGATGGGAGACAAGACCATGAAGAAGCCATATGGCTTAGTAGAGGATGTCTTGGTTAAATTTGAAAACTACTACATCCCTGCAAACTTCATTGTCTTGGACATAGAAGAGGATGAGGATGATTGTGTCATCCTTAGAAGACCTTTCCTAGCCAAAGCTAATGCTATCATTAATGTGGCTAAGGGAGAATTGACCCTACAATTAGGAAAGGATCACATCTTATTCAAGATGCCTCATCCCAATTCTCCCTCTAAAAGAGAGATAACTGTGCAACACCTAGTGTGCCAACCCTCTCTTTCTGTGCAGAGCTTTACAGAGCCCCCAAACATCAATTCTAAGTTTGGTGTTGGGCAGCCCTCAACAAGTTCTAAGCACAAAGGTGCTAAAAAGAAAGTACGTAAAGGCTGAAGGGACAAGAAAGTCCCAACTGAAGGCCTCTCACCTGGCATGAGAGTTGTCTTCACTAAGAATCCAGTCCTACCACATATAGTAAGTCGTGTCCTATCTCTAGAGCATGTAGAGCTCATTCATGAGAGGACGGAAGAAAATTCACTGTCAGGGGCGAAAATCTAAGCCCATACTCACCTCCGTAAGGAGCTAAAGGTCAAGCTAGTGACGTTAAAGAAGCGCTTGTTGGGAGGCAACCCAACCTTACTCAACCATATTTATTTTCTTTCACTTTGTTTTTCCTTTCAGTTGTCAGAGTCATGATCATATGCATCAGTCAAAACAGAGACAAAATTTCACAGCAGTGAAAATAGAGCACTCTAGATGGAGTGTTAAAGTTGAACGCCAGTGAGGAAGCCCTCACGGGGTGTTCAACGCCCCTCATGGGCAGCATTGCTGGCGTTGAACGCCAGCCAAGGAGTAGCCCCTGAGCATTCAAATGCCAGTGCAGAGAAGCAAAGAATCTGGATTCCCTAGCCTCTCAGGACTAGTGGGTCCCACAGCATCTTCACCTACCCCACTTAACCCCACCTACTTTCACACTTCCCCATACACACTTCCCTAAAATCCCTAGCCCAATCACATCCATTTCATTTCCCAGAACCATCATAACTACCACCTACCCAAAACCACCCTATGGCCGAACTAACCCCTTCCCCACTCCTATAAATACCCCTCTCCATTACCCTTCATACACACACTTCTCATCCCCTAATACACCCACAAAGCTGAACCCTCTCTCTCCCTCTATATCTTTCTATTTTCTTCTTCTTCTACTTCATTTCTTCTCCTTTCTTTAATTTTGCTCGAGGACGGGTAAAGTTTTAAGTTTGGTGTGGGAAAATCATAGCTTTTTTCTTTCCATTACCATTCATGGCACCCAAGGTTGGAGACTCCTCTAGAAAGAGGAAAGGAAAGGCAGTAGCCAATCCCTCTGAATCTTGGGAGATAGAGAGATTCATCACCAAATCCTACCAAGACCACTTCTATAAAGTAGTGGCTGAGAAGAAAGTGATCCCTGAGGTCCCTTTCAATCTCAAGAAGAATGAGTATCCAGAAATCTGAAGAGAAATCCAGAGAAGAGGTTGGGAAGTCCTAACCAATCCCATTCAGAATGTTGGGATTCTCATGGTGCAAGAGTTCTATGCTAATGCATGGGTTACTAAAACCATGACACTAGTGTGAACCCAAATCCAAGGAATTGGATCACCAAGGTCCGAGGAAGAATCTTAGATTTCAACCCGGAAAGTGTGAGGTTGGCATTCAACTTGCCTCTAATGCAAGGAGATCCTCATCTTTACACTAGAAGAGTCAATTTTGATCAGCGATTGGATCAAGTGCTCTCAGATATCTGTGTGGAAGGAGCACCGTGGAAAAGGGATTCCCAAGACAAGCCCATTCAACTAAGAAGGGTTGACCTAAAGCCCATAGCTAGAGGATGGTTGGAATTCATCTAGAGATCCATCATCCCTACTAGCAATCGGTCAGAAGTAACTATTGACAGACCATCATGATTCATTGCATCATGATTCGAACTGAGGTAGAAGTACATGAGGTGATTCTTCAAAAATTGTACAAGGTAGTTTAGAAGCCTCATACCAATTCCAGGTTGGCATTCTCCCACCTCATCTGTCATCTATGCAATTTAGCTGAAATTGTCATAAATGGAGATATCTCCATTGGAGAGGATAAGCCTATCACTAAGAAGTGGATAGAGCAAACCAGAGAGCATGCACAAGAGTTTGTGCATCTGCCTTATCATGAGATCCCTGAGATACCTCAACGGATGTATTTTCCTCCCCAAAGCTTTTGAGATCAATGGTAAAATTCTCTTAGATAATTGAGCAATATCATGGAGCAATGAAGGATGGAGCATCAAAGACATGCCACCACCATCAATGAAATAAGAGAAGATCAAAGAACCATAAGGGAAGAGCAACAAAGGAAAAGGGATGATATAGAAGAGATCAAGCATCACATTGGATCCTCAAGGAGGAGCACTAGATGCCACCATTAAAGGTGGATTCATTCTCTTTACACCCCTTTCTTGTTATTTTTCTATTTTCTATCTGTTTATTTATCTGTTCTCTTGTTCTAGTTGCATGATCATTTGCATTGATGTCTTAAAGTTGTAAAATGTTCCATATATCTCTCACCTTGTTTAAATAAAATTTTTATTTGAAAAGAATTGAGAGATGCATGAATTTCAAGTTTAAAATAAGATTAGTTTAATTATTTTAATGTGGTGTCATTTGCTTTTGTTTTCTGAATGTATGATTAAACAGTGCATATTTGAAGTTGAAATTTTAGAATGTTGGCTCTTGAAAGAATACGAAAAAAGGAAAAATATTATTGATAATCTGAAAAAATCTGAAAATTGATTCTTGAAGTAAGAAAAAGTAGCAAAAAGCAAAAGAAAAAGCATGTTGCAAAAAAAAAAAATTACAAATGCATACAAAAAAATAAAGAAAAATGGCAAAAAAATAAAAAGCAGAAAAATCCATGACTGCCCAAAAATACAGAAAAATGAGGCTAGATTGTAAAAGCCAATAACCCTTTAAACCAAAAGGCAAGGGTAAAAGGACCCAAGGCTTTGAGCATCAGTGGATAGGAGGGCCCAAAGGAATAAAATCCTGGCCTAAGAGGCTAAATAAAGTTATCCCTAACCATGTGCTTGTGGCGTGAAGGTGTCAAGTAAAAAGCTTGAGATTGAGCGGTTAAAGTCGTGGTCCAAAGCCAAAAAGAGTGTGCTTAAAAACTATGGACACCTCTATCTGGGGACTCTAGCAAAGCTGAGTTACAATCTGAAAAGGTTCACCTAGTTAAAGTGTCTGTGGCATTATTGTATCTGGTGGTAATACTGGAAAACAAGGTGCTTAGGGTCACGGCCAAGACTCTGAAAGCTATGTTCAAGAATCAAAATAAGCTTAATTAAGAGAGTCAATAATATCATCTAGATTCTAAGTTCCTAAAGGTGCCAACCATTCTAAGTTTCAATGGATAGTGAGATGCCAAAGCTATTCAGAAGCAAAAAGCTACTAAGTCCCACTCATCTAATTGTAACTAAGCTTCGTTGGAAACTTAGAAATCTATTGTATCTTAATTTTCTTTTTTATCCTACTGTGTTTTTAGTTGCTTGGGGACAAGCAACGGTTTAAGTTTGGTGTTGTGATGAGCGGATATTTTATACGCTTTTTGGCATCACTTTCATATATTTTTTAGTAAGTTTTATTTAGTTTTTAGTAAGTTTTTATAGGTTTTAGTGTTAAATTCACATTTTTGGATTCTACTATGAGTTTTTGTGTTTTTGTACAATTTCAGGTATTTTTTGGCTGAAATTAAGGAGCTTGAGCAGAAGTCTGATTTAGAGACAGAGAAAGCACTGCAGATGCTGTTTGGATCTGACCTACTTGCATTCGGAAGTATTTTTCTGGAGCAATAGAAGTTCAAATGGAGCGCTCTTAAAGGCTATGGAAAGCTGACTTTCAGAGCTTTCCAGCAATATATAATAGGCTATACTTTTCTTTGGATTAGAAGGCCCAAAACTGGCTTCCAACACCAGCTTCTTGCCCTCTTCCTGGTGTCCAGCGCCCAAAGAGCAGAGACCAATGTACAAACTCCCAAAGGGGGCCCCCTAGCTGGTGTTCCATGCCCAAGAGATCTTATAGCACGTGGATCTCATCAAAGCTCAGCCCAAACACTCACCAAGTGGGCCTCAGAAGTGGATTTTAGCACTAAATAGATTGTTTAACCCTTACTAGTCATCTATTTAGTATTTAAGGGATTAAATTTATGTAATTCGGACCTTTAATCATCATCACGCAGACTTTACACATTTTTCACTTTGTATTTTACTTCAGTAAGAGTTTTTAAACCTCCTAGGTTGAGGGGAGGAGCCCAGCTGAGTCCTATGAATTAATAAAAGTATTACTGTTTCTTCTTCGATCCGTGTTTGATCTATCTCTAAGATGTATATCCGATCTTCATCGTGGTGAATAGGATGATCTGAAAAATTAGCTCTATTCATCACATTAAGAGGAACGTTCCTGACAAACACCCACTTCTACTTGGGTTCGTGTGAATACGTGACTGGAAAGCACGAGCCAACAGCTATGTTTATACATCTCTCAGACGGCTAATCCACGACTTCGTTGGGGACTTCTCGAGACACCAGTTCAACCAATTTCCAGAGAGATTACGGCCTCCATGGTATAGGCTAGAATCCTAAGAAGCAGCATCTTCTGATCCGGAAGATTCGACCTTGTCTGTGGCGTTTTGAGTAGGATCGCCAAGAGAATGGACTAGTAAGCGCTTCACCCTTCGTCAGATTGGATGACCACGACCAATGGCATTCAATCTGTAGCAGAGGAGATCAATGACAACGGCCCATGGCATTGATCACATATAGCCTGTCATAGAAGAAGATCATTCACAAGTAGAGAAGACAATAATACCGGAGTTAATTCAGAAAGACAAAGCAACTCCAATCCTTAACCCTATTCATGATCATCATACTTCAACAACCTTCTGATCTGCCTGACTAAGACCTGCAAGATAACCATAGCTTGCTTCAAACCACAATCCTTGTGGGATCGACCCTGACTCGCTCAGGTATTACTTGGACGACTGGTGGACAAAATTGTGATTCACACTTTTCATAACTCTGCACAACTAACCAGCAAGTGCACTGGGTCGTCCAAGTAATACCTTACGTGAGTAAGGGTCGATCCCACGGAGACTGTTGGCTTGAAGCAAGCTATGGTCATCTTGTAAATCTCAGTCAGGCGAATTCAAATGGTTATGAGGTTTTGATAATTAAAAGATAAATAAAACATAAGATAAAATAAAGGTACTTATGTAATTCATTGGTGGGAATTTCAGATAAGCATTTGGAGATGCTTTGTTGCTTCTGAACCTCTGCTTTCCTATTGTCTTCTTCCAATCATGTGTGCTCCCTTCCATGGCAAGCTGTATGATCCTCTCAGATGAAAAATACCAGGTACGATCTCTGTACGGCTAATCAACTGTCGGATTTCCCATCTCGGATGAAAAATACCATGTACAGCTACCGCACGGCTAATCATCTATCGGTTCCCGCTAGCATCGGAATAGGATCTCTCTATCCTTTTGCACACTGTCACTGTGCCCAACATTCACAGGTTTGAAACTCTTCACAGTCATCCCTTCCCAAATCCTACTCAGAATACTGATGAGCGGATAATTTATACCCTTTTTGGCATTATTTTTACATAGTTTTTAGTATGATTTAGTTACTTTTTATTATATTTTTTTAGTTTTTATTCAAAAATCACATTTCTGGACTTTACTATGAGTTTGTGTGTTTTTCTGTGATTTCATGTATTTTCTGGCTAAAATTGAGGGACCTGAGCAAAAATCTTATTCAGAGGCTGAAAAAGCACTGCAGATGTTGTTGGATTCTGACCTCCCTGCACTCGAAGTGGCTTTTCTGGAGCTACAGAAGTACAATTTGTTCGCTCTCAATTGCATTGGAAAGTCGACATCCTGGGCTTTCCAAAAATATATAATAGACCATACTTTGTTCTGAGATTTGATGGCCCAAACTGGCGTCCAAAGCCAGCCTAAAACATTCTGGCGTAAAACGTCCAAACTGGCACCAGAATTGGAGTTAAACGCCCAAACTGGCACCAAAGCTGGCGTTTAACTCCAAGAACAGCCTAAGCACGAAAAAGCTTCAATACTCAGCCCAAGCACACACCAAGTGGGTCCCGAAAATGGATTTCTACACTTAGTTACTCATTTTCTGTAACCCTAGATTACTACTTTAGTATAAAAACTACTTTTAGAGATTTAATTTTTATGGGGAGATCTTTTGATCATATGTAACTTGGATCATCTTTTCACGTTTAGAGGCTGGCCTCACAGCCATGCCTAGACCTTTTTCACTTATGTATTTTCTACGGTGGAGTTTCTATACCCCATAGATTAAGGTGTGGAGCTCTGCTGTTCTTCATGAATTAATGCAAGTACTATTGTTTTTCTCTCAACTCACGCCTACTTCTTCTCCAAGCTATACTCTTGTACTTAATTCAGTTAAGTCAGAATGAAGGGGTGACCCGTGACAATCACCCACTATCTTCATTACTCACTTAGCCAAGATCTGCGTGCCTGACAACCACAAGCGGTCTACATGATGTTCAACGTAGTCATTGGACGACAACCAGAGTATATTCTCTTGGGTATCTAATACACGGACCGAGTCCATGAGATTAGTATCTTCGTGGTATAGGCTAGAATTATTGGCAGCATTCCTGGGATCCGGAAAGTCTAAACCTTGTCTGTGGTATTCCGAGTAGGATCTAGGAAGGAATGACTGTGAAGAGCTTCAAACCTGCGAATGTTGGGCGCAAGTGACAGTGTGCAAAAGGATCAATGGATCCTATTCCGATGCTAGCGAAAACCGACAAATGATTAGCCATGCGGTAGCTGTACCTGATATTTTTCATCCGAGACGAGAAATCTGACAATTGATTAGCCGTACAGAAACCGTAGAGGACCATTTTCACTGAGAGGATCTTATAGCTTGCCATGGAAAAGAGCACGCATGGTTGGAAGAAGACAATAGGAAAGCAGAGGTTCAGAAGCAACAAAGCATCTCCATACGCTTATCTGAAATTCCCACTAATGAATTACATAAGTACCTTTATTTTATTTTATATTTTATTTATATTTTAATTATCAATACTCATAACCATTTGAATCCACCTGACTGAGATTTACAAGATGACCATAGCTTGCTTCAAGCCGATAGTCTCCGTAGGATCGACCTTACTCACGTAAGGTTTATTACTTAGACGACCCAGTGCACTTGTTAGTTAGTTGTGCGGAGATGTGAAAAGTGTGAATCACGATTTCCCACACCAAGTTTTTGGCGCCGTTGCCGGGGATTGTTCGAGTTTGGACAACTGACGGTTCATCTTGTTGCTTAGATTAGGTAATTTTATTTTATGTTTAAGCTTTTTATTTTTTATTTTTTTTATTTTCAAAAAAATTTCAAAAATGTGTTCTTCAGAGTTTTTAAGAATGAATTCTAGAGCTTCATAAGATATGTTGGAACCTGGCTGGCTATTAAGCCATGTCTAATCTTTTGGACCGAAGCTTTAGACTAACATTATTGGAAGCCTGGAATTCTTATTAAAAATTTTGAATTTCTTTATTTTCTTTTTCCAAAATAATTTTTGAAAAATACAAAAAAATTAATGAAATCATAAAAACCAAAAAAATTTTGTGTTTGTTGTTTGAGTTTGGTGTCAAATTTTAAGTTTGGTGTCAATTGCATATTTTTAATTTTTCTAAAATTTTTGAAAATTTATGCATTATGTTCTTTCTTGATCTTCAAGTTGATCTTAATGATTTTCTTTGTTTGATCTTTAATTTTTCTTGTTTCGTGTCTTTTCTTATTTTTCATATGCATTTTTGAATTCTTAGTGTCTAAAGTTTAAAAATTTTTAAGTTTGGTGTCTTGCATGTCTTTCTTTTCTTAAAAATTTTCAAAAATATGTTCTTGATGTTCATCATGATCTTCAAAGTGTTCTTGGTGTTCATCTTGACATTCAAAGTGTTCTTACATGCATTATTAGTTTTGATCTTAAATTTTTTATGTTTTGTATCATTTTGTTGTTTTTCTCTCTTCTTATTAAAAATCCAAAAATCAAAAATAATATCTTTCCCTTATTTTACTCATAAATTTCGAAATTTTGAGTTGATTTAGTCATAAAGTTTTAAAATTTAGTTGTTTCTTGTTAGTCAAGTCAAAATTTCAAATAAAAAATTTTTTATCTTTTCAAATCTTTTTCAAAAATCAAATCTTTTTCATTTCCCTTCTTAATATTTTCGAAAATTTTAAAATTGATTTTCAAAATATTTTTCTTATTTTTATTTCATATTTTTGAAATTATTGCTAACATTTAATGTTTTGATTCAAAATTTCAAGTTGTTACTTGCCTATTAAGAAAGATTCAATCTTTAACTTCTAGAATCATATCTCTTAGTTTCTTGTTAGTCAAGTAATCAACTTTAATTTCAAAAATCAAATCTTTTTAATTTCCTTTTCAAATCTTTTTTAAAATGAATTTCAGTCATATCTTTTTAAAATTTCAATTTCAAAATCTTTTTCTAACCTCTTAGCCTTTCAAAATTAATTTTCAAATCTTTTTCAATTAACCACTTGACTTTTTGTTTGTTTACTATTTCCTATCTTTTTCAAAACCACCTAACTATTTTCTTCTTCACATTTTTGAAAACCAACTAACTATTTTTCAAAAATCTTTTCAATTAATTAATTATCTTAGTTTTTAATTTTCTTCTATTTTTTCCTTATTTTAGAATTCTAATTTAATTAATTAAATAAAAATAAAAATATTTTTCTTCTCCCTCTTTTAAAATTCGAATTCTTCCCTCTCTCATCTCTTTCTATTTATTTTATTTATTTACTAACACTTCTCTTCTTCTTATAATTCGAACCCTCTCCCTCTCTCTGTGTTCGAATCCTTCTCATTCTATCTCTACCTCATTCTTCTATTCTTCTACTCACATAAAGGAATCTCTATACTATGACATAGAGGATTCTTCTTCTTCTCTGTTCCCTTCTTTTTCATATGAGCAGGAACAAGAATAAGAACATTCTTGTTGAAGCCGATCCTGAACCTGAAAGGACTCTAAAGAGGAAGCTAAGAGAAGCTAAAGCACAACACTCTGGAGAGGACCTAACAGAAATTTTTGAAAAATAATAAGTTATGGCAGCCGAAAATAACAACAATGGTGGAGATGCAAGGAAGGTGCTTGGTGACTTTACTGCACCAACTTCTGACTTCTGTGGAAGGAGCATCTCAATTTCTGCAATTGGAGCAAACAACTTTGAGCTGAAGCCTCAATTAGTTTCTCTAATACAGTAGAATTGCAAGTTTCATGGACTTCAATTGGAAGATCCTCATCAGTTCTTAGCTGAATTCTTGTAAATCTGTGACACTGTTAAGACCAATGGGGTTGACCCCGAGGTCTACAGACTTATGCTTTTCCCTTTTGCTGTAAGAGACAGAGCTAGGACATGGTTGGACTCACAACCTAAAGAGAGTCTGAACTCTTGGAAAAAGTTGGTCAATGCTTTCTTGGCCAAATTCTTTCCACCTCAAAAGTTGAGCAAGCTTAGAGTGGAAGTCCAAACCTTCAAACGGAAAGAAGGTGAATCCCTCTATGAAGCTTGGGAAAGATACAAGCAAATGATCAGAAAGTGTCCTTCTGACATCCTTTCAGAATAGAGCATCTTATGTATATTCTATGATGGTCTGTCTGAATTGTCCAAGATGTCATTGGACCACTCTGCTGGTGGATCTCTTCATCTGAAGAAAACGCCTGCAGAAGCCCAAGAACTCATTGAAATGGTTGCAAATAACCAGTTCATGTACACTTCTAAAAGAAATCATGTGAATAATGGGACAACTCAGAAGAAAGGAGTTCTTGAGATTGATACTCTGAATGCCATACTGGCTCAGAATAAAATATTGACTCAGCAAGTCAACATGATTTCTCAAAGTCTGATTGGAATGCAAGCTGCATCTGGCAGTACTAAAGAAGCTTCCTCTGAAGAAGAAGCCTATGACCCTGAGAATCCTGGAATGGAAGAAGTGAATTACATGGGAGAATCCTATGGAAACACTTACAATCCTTCATGGAGGAATCATCCTAATCTCTCATGGAAGGATCAACAGAAGCCTCAACAAGGCTTTAATAATAATAATAATGGTGGGAGAAATAGGTTTGGCAATAGCAAGCCTTTTCCATCATCTTCTGAGCAACAGACAGAGAATTCTAAACAGAGCCTCTCTGACTTAGCAATCGTAGTCTCTGATCTATCTAAGACTACTCTCAATTTCATGACTGAAACAAGGTCCTCCATAAGAAATTTGGAGGCACAAGTGGGTCAGGTGAGTAAAAGAGTTACTGAACTCCCTCTTAGTACTCTCCCAAGCAATACATAAGAGAATCCAAAGAGAGAGTGCAAGGCCATCAATGTGTCCAATATGGCCAAACCTGTAGAGGAGGAAGAGGCATTGATTTCCAGTGAGGAAGACCTCAATGGACGTCCACTGACCACTAAGGAGTTCCCTAATGAGGAACCAAAGGAATCTGAAGCTCATACAGAGACCATAGAGATTCCACTGAACTTACTGTTGCCATTCATGAGCTCTGATGAGTATTCTTCCTCTGAAGAGGATGAAGATATTATTGAAGAGTAAGTTGCTCAGTATCTAGGAGCAACCATGAAGTTGAATGCCAAGTTATTTGGTAATGAGACTTAGGAGGATAAACCTCCATTGCTCATCAATGAACTGAATGCTTTGGGGCAACTTAAATTACCTCAGAAGAAACTGGATCCCGAAAATTCTTAATACCTTGTACCATAGGCACCATGCCCTTTGAAAAGGCTCTGTGTGACCTAGGATCAGGAATAAACCTCATGCCACTCTCTGTAATGGAGAAATTAGGGATCTTTGAGGTACAAGTTGCTAAATTCTCACTAGAACTGGCAGACAATTCAAGGAAACAGGCTTATAGACTTGTAGAGGATGTCTTAGTGCAGGTTGAAGGCCTGTACATTCCTTCTGATTTTATAATCCTAGACACTGGGAAGGAAGAGGATGAATCCATTATCCTTGGAAGACCCTTACTAGCCACAGCAAGAGCTGTGATTGATGTGGACAGAGGAGAGTTAGTCCTTCAATTGAATGAGGACTACCTTGTGTTTAAGGCTCAAGGATCTTCTTCTGTAACCATGGAGAGGAAGCAAGGAAAGCTTCTCTCAATACAGAGTCAAACAGATCCCCCACACTCAACTTCTAAGTTTGGTGTTGGGAGGCCACCATCATGCTTTGAAAGTTTGTGAAGCTCTCTAAGAGCTCACTGTCAAGCTATTGACATTAAAGAATTGCTTATTAGGAGGCAACCCAATGTTATTTAATTATATATATTTGTTTTCCATTGTTATTTTATGTTTTCTTTAGGTAGATGATTATGTGAAGTCACAAAAACAACTGCAAAATTAAAGCGGAATCAAAAACAACATTAAAAACAGCATACCCTGGAGGACAGGCTTAATGGCGTTTAAACGCCAGTAAGGATAGCTGAATGGGTGTTAGTCTGGCAGCATTCTAGGTGTTAAACACCAGAATGGGCAGTATTCTGGATGTTTAACGCCAGAAGAGGGTGTCTGGCGTCTGGCTGGCGTTAAACGCCAAAAATGGCAGACAGACTGGCGTTTAACGCCAGAAAAGGGTGTTTGGCTGGCGTTAAACGCTAGAAAAGGGTAGCAAACTGGCGTTTAACGCCAAGAAAGGTAGCAGAGCTGGCGTTAAACGCCAGAATTGGCACACAGTGGGCGTTTAAATGCCAGAATGGTGCAGGGAGCAGAATTCCTTGACACCTCAGGATCTGTGGACCCCACAGGATCCCCACCTACCCTACCTCTTCTTCTCTCCTCTTCACACCTTTCCATAACACTCTTCCCCAAATACCCTTGACCAATCCCATCAATACCTCTTCCCCAAACACCATTCACCTATCAAATCCTACCCTCTTCTCCACACTCTCTTCACCACTCACATCCATCCATCATAAAACCCCACCTACCTCACCATTCAAATTCAAACCATTTCCCTCCCAAACCCACCCCTTCAGAACCGAATTCCCTCTCCCTCTTACCTATAAATACCCCTCCTCACCACCTTTCATTTCACACATCATACACACTTACCCCCCTTGGCCGAACCCACTCTTCACCTCCATCTCCTCCATTTCTTCTTCTTCTCCTCCTTTCTTTCTTCTTTTGCTCGAGGACGAGCAAACCTTCTAAGTTTGGAGTGGAAAAAGCTTTGCTTTTTATTTTTCTATAACCATTAATGGCACCTAAGGCCGGAAAAACCTCTAGAAAGAGGAAAGGGAAGGCAATTGCTTCCACCTCCGAGTCATGGGAGATGGAGAGATTCATCTCAAAAGTGCATCAAGACCACTTCTATGAAGTTGTGGCCAAGAAAAAGGTGATCCATGAGGTCCCCTTCATGCTCAAAAAGAGTGAATATCCGGAGATTCGACGTGGATTCAAAGAAGAGGTTGGGAAACTCTCACCAACCCCATCCAACAAGTCAGAATCTTAATGGTTCAAGAGTTCTATGCTAATGCATGGATCACTAAGAACCATGACCAAAGTGTGAACCCGAACCCAAAGAATTGGCTCACAATGGTTCGGGGGAAATACTTGGATTTCAGTCCGAAAACTGTGAGGTTGGCATTCAACTTGCCAATCTTGAAAGGAGATCTTCATCGTTTCACTAGAAGAGTCAACTTTGATCAAAGGTTGGACCAAGTCCTCATGGACATCTGTGTGGAAGGAGCTCAATGGAAGAGAGACTCAAGAGGTAAGCCGGTTCAATTGAGAAGGCCTGACCTCAAACCCGTGGCTAGGGGATCGTTGGAGTTTATCCAACGCTCTATCATTCCTACTAGCAACCGGTCTGAAGTTACTGTGGACTGGGCTATCATGATTCATAGTATCATGATTGGAGAGGAAGTAGAAGTTCATGAGATCATATCTCTAGAACTATACAAGGTGGCTGACAAGCCCTCCACTTTGGCAAGGTTAGCCTTTTCTCATCTCATCTGTCACCTATGCAATTTAGCTGGAGTTGTCATAGAGGAAGACATCCTCATTAAAGAGGACAAGCCCATCACTAAGAAGAGGATGGAGCAAATAAGATAGCCCACTCATGGACCTCAACAAGAGCATGAGAAAATTCCTCATCATGAAATTCCTGAGATGCCTCAAGGGATTCATTTTCCTCCACAAAACTATTATGAGCAACTCAACACCTCTTTAGGAGATTTGAGTTCCAACATGGAGCAACTAAGAGTGGAGCATCATGAGCACTCCATCATCCTCCATGAAATCAGAGAGGACCAAAAGGCCATGAGAGAGGAGCAACAAAGGCAAGGAAGAGATATTGAGGAGCTAAAGCACTCCATAAGATCTTCAAGAGGAAGAACTAGCCGCCATCACTAAGGTGGAACTGTTCTTTAATTTTCTTGTTCTTATTTTTCTGTTTTTCGATTTCTATGCTTTATGTTTTATCTATGTTTGTGTCTTTATTACATGATCATTAGTGTCTAGTGTCTATGCCTTAAAGCTATGAATGTCCTATGAATCCTTCACCTTTCTTAAATGAAAAATGTTTTCTGAAAAAGAAAAAGAAGTACATGAATTTTGAATTATATCTTGAAAATAATCTAATTATTTTGATGTGGAGGCAATACTTTTTGTTTTCTGAATGAATGCTTGAACAGTGCATATTTTTGATATTATTGTTTATGAATGTTAAAATTGTTGGCTCTTGAAAGAATAAATGAAAAAGGAGAAATGTTATTGATAATCTGAAAAATCATAAAATTAATTCTTGAAGCAAGAAAAAGCAGTGAAAAAGAAGAAGCTTGCGAAAAAAAATACCGAAAAAATAAAATAAAATAAAGAAAAAAAAGAAAAAGAAAAAGCAAGCAGAAAAAGCCAATAGCCCTTTAAACCAAAAGGCAAGGGTAAAAAGGATCCAAAGCTTTGAGCATTAATGGATAGGAGGGCCCAAAGGAATAAAATCCTGGCCTAAGCAGCAAAATCAAGTTGTCCCTAACCATGTGCTTGTGGCGTGAAGGTGTCAAGTGAAAAGCTTGAGACTGAGCGGTTAAAGTCGTGGTCCAAAGTAAAAAGAGTGTGCTTAAGAGCTCTGGGCACCTCTAACTGGGGACTCTAGCAAAGCTGGGTCACAATCTGAAAAGGTTCACCTAGTTATGTGCCTGTGGCATTTATGTATCCGGTGGTAATACTGGAAAACAAAATGCTTAGGGTCACAGCCAAGACTCATAAAGTAGCTGTGTTTAAGAATCAACATACTGAACTAGGAGAATCAATAACACTATCTGAATTCTGAGTTCCTATAGATGCCAATTATTCTGAACTTCAAAGGATAAAGTGAGATGCCAAAACTGTTCAGAAGCAAAAAGCCACTAGCCCCGCTCATCTAATTGGAAATGAGCTTCGTTGATATTTGGAATTTATTGTATTTTCTCTTCTTTTTATCCTATTTTGTTTTTAGTTACTTGGGAACAAGCAACAATTTAAGTTTGGTGTTGTGATGAGTGGATAATTTATACCCTTTTTGGCATTGTTTTTACATAGTTTTTAGTATGATTTAGTTACTTTTTATTATATTTTTATTAGTTTTTATTCAAAAATCACATTTCTGGACTTTACTATGGGTTTGTGTGTTTTTCTGTGATTTCATGTATTTTCTGGCTGAAATTGAGGGACCTGAGTAAAAATCTTATTCAGAGGCTGAAAAAGGACTGCAGATGCTGTTGGATTCTGACCTCCCTGCACTCGAAGTGGATTTTCTAGAGCTACAGAAGCCAAATTGGCACGCTCTCAATTGCATTGGAAAGTAGACATCCTGGTCTTTCCAGAAATATATAATAGTCCATACTTTACCTGAGATTTGATGGCCCAAACTGGCGTCCAAAGCCAGCCTAAAACATTCTGGCGTAAAACGCCCAAACTGGCACCAAAATTGGAGTTAAATGCCCAAACTGGCCCCAAAGCTGAAGTTTATCTGCAAGAACAGCCTAAGCATGAAAAAGCTTTAATGCTCAGCTCAAGCACACATCAAGTGGGCCCCGGAAATGGATTTCTGCAATATCTGTACTTAGTTACTCATTTTTTGTAACCCTAGATTACTAGTTTAGTATAAAAACTACTTTTAGAGATTTATTTTTTATAGGGAGATCTTTTGATCATATGTAAATTGGATCATCTTTTAACGTTTAGAGGCTGGCCTCACTGCCATGCCTAGACCGTTTTCACTTATGTATTTTCTACGGTGGAGTTTCTACACCCCATAGATTAAGGTGTGGAGCTCTGCTGTTCTTCATGAATTAATGCAAGTACTATTATTTTTCTCTCAACTCACACCTACTTCTTCTCCAAGGTATACTCTTGTACTTAATTCAGTTAAGTCAGAATGAAGGGGTGACCCGTGACAATCACCCACTATCTTCGTTACTCGCTTAGCCAAGATCCACGTGCCTGACAACCACAAGCGGTCTACATGGTGTTCAACGTAGTCATTGGAGGACAGCCTGAGTATATTCTCTTGGGTATCTAATACACGGACCGAGTCCATGAGATTAGTATCTTCGTGGTATAGGCTAGAATTATTGGCAGCATTCCTGGGATCCGGAAAGTCTAAACCTTGTCTGTGGTATTCCGAGTAGGATCTGGGAAGGAATGACTGTGAAGAGCTTCAAACCTGCGAATGTTGGGCGCAAGTGACAGTGTGCAAAAGGATCAATGGATCCTATTCCGACGCTAGCGCGAACCGACAGATGATTAGCCATGCGGTAGCAGTACCTGGTATTTTTCATTCGAGACGAGAAATCCGACAGTTGATTAGCTGTACAGAAATCGTAGAGGACCATTTTCACTGAGAGGATCTTACAGTTTGCCATGGAAGGGAACATGCATGGTTGGAAGAAGGCAATAGGAAAGCAGAGGCTCAGAAGCAACAAAGCATCTCCATACGCTTATCTGAATTCCCACCAATGAATTACATAAGTACCTTTATTTTATTTTATGTTTTATTTATATTTTAATTATCAATACTCATAACCATTTGAATCCGCCTGACTGAGATTTACAAGATGACCATAGCTTGCTTCAAGCCGACAGTCTCCGTGGGATCGACCCTTACTCACGTAAGGTTTATTACTTGGACGACCTAGTGCACTTTCTGGTTAGTTGTGCGGATATGTGAAAAGTGTGAATCACGATTTCCCACACCAAATACCAAAGACAAGGTTTAGACTTTCCGGATCTCAAAAATGCTACCAATGGTTCTAGCCTATACCATGAAGGTTCTATTCTCATATTCAGATGCTCTGTTGTCAGGAGAGACCATGTGAAATGTTGATTAGAAACCCAAGAGAATATACTCCGGCTGTCGTCCAATGACTACGTTGAACATCATGTAGTCCGCTTGTGGTTGTCAGGCACGCGGATCTTGGCTAAGCAAGTAACAAAGATAGTGGGTGATTGTCACAGGTCACCCCTTCATTCTGACTTAACGGAATTAAGTACAAGAGTATATCTTGGAGAAGAAGTAGGCGTGAATTGAAAGAAAAACAATAGTACTTCCATTAATTCTTGAAGAACAGCAGAGCTCCATACCTTAATCTATGGGATGTAGAAACTCCACCGTAGAAAATATATAAGTGAAAAAGGTCTAGACATGGCCGTGAGGCCAGCCTCCAAAGGAGGTTCCAAAGTGTAAAAGTTACATAAGATGACCAAAAAATATATAATAAATCTCTAAAAGTATTTTTTATACTAAACTAGTTACTAGGGTTTATAGAAAATGAGTAACTAAGTGCAGATAGTGCAGAAATCCACTTCCAGGGCCCACTTGGTGTGTGCTTGGGCTGAGCATTGAAGCTTTCACGTGCATAGGCTGTTCTTGGAGTTAAAGGCCAGCTTGGATGCCAGTTTGGGTGTTTAACTCCAATTCTGGTGCCAGTTCTAGCGTTTTACGCCAGAGAATTTTAGGCTGGCTTTGAACGCCAGTTTGGGCCATCAAATCTCGGGCAAAGAATGGACTATTATATATTTCTGGAAAGCCCAGGATGTCTAATTTCTAACGTAATTGAGAGTGTACCAATTGGGCTTCTTTAGCTCTAGAAAATTTACTTCAAGTGCAGGAGGGTCAGAATCCAACAGCATCTGTAGTCCTTTTTCAACCTCTGAATCAGATTTTTGCTCAGGTCCCTCAATTTCAGCCAGAAAATACCTGAAATTATAGAAAAACACAAAAACTCATAGTAAAGTCCAGAAATGTGATTTTTGAATAAAAACTAATAAAAATATAATAAAAAGTAACTAAAACATACTAAAAACTATGTAAAAACAATGCCAAAAAGGGTATAAATTATCCGCTCATCAACGACCCAGTGCACTTGCTGGTACAACAGTACGAAGGTTTGAGGATTCATGCTACCAAACACCCCGCCAGTGCCTCCTAGCTGGCATTCAACACCAGACTTGCTATCCCTTGAGGGCGTTCAACGCCCAACCAGTACCTCCTGGCTGGCGTTAAATGTCAGTCTTGTTGCCCCTAGGGGTCGTTCAACCCCCCACTATTCCTCTTGCCTGCGTTCAATTCTAGCAAAGGGCCTTCCCCAGGGTGCTCTATTTTTTGCTCTGGCTATCTCTATTTTTGTTCTAACTACTGCACATGATCACAACAAGTGCTTCTTTAATGTCATTAGCTTAATGAAACTTAATGAACTTAATGAAAAACAGAAATAACTTTAATTATTGCAGGGTTTCCTCCCAACAAGTGCTTCTTTAACGTCATTAGCTTGACAATATTGCACTCATGTCAGTAATAGTGTGGATTTGTCTTGCTCAATCTAACAACCCAAGTAATGTTTCACTCTCTGGCCATTAACAGTAAATCGTTTATCATAGTAATTGCACTGGAGTTCTATATGACCATAGGGTGATACATTAGTAATTAGGAAAGGTCATTTCTAACGTGACTTAAGCTTTCTAGGGAAGAGTTTTAGTCTAGAATTGAAGAGCACAACTTTCTATCCAGGTTCAAAGACTCTGGAAGAAATCTTTCTGTCGTGCTACTTCTTGGCCTTTTCTTTATAAATCTTTGCATTTTCAAATGCAGTAAGTCGGAATTCATCCAACTCATTTAGCTGGAGCAACCATTTTTCTCCTGCTACCTTTGCATCAAGGTTCAGGAGTTTGGTTGCCCACTACGCCTTGTATTCCAGCTCCACTGGCAGGTGGCACACCATCCTATACACTAATTTATATGGTGACATTCCTATAGGGGTCTTGAAAGCTGTTCTGTATGCCCAGAGGGCATCATCAAGCTTTCTTGTCCAATCCTTTCTAGAAGTATTCACCGTTCTTTCCAAGATTCTCTTTAGTTCTCTATTTGAAACTTCAGCTTGCCCATTTGTCTGTGGATGATATGGGGTGGCCACTTTATGGCGAACTCCATATCGGTTTAGCACACAGTCAAGCTATTTATTGCAGAAATAAGTTCTTCCATCAGATCAGTGTCCGAGGGACACCAAATCTACTAAAGATGTTCTTCTGAAGGAGCTTCATCACTACTCTAGTGTCATTTGTGGGTGATGCGACTTCCTCAACCCATTTAGACACATAATTTACTACCACAAGGATGTAGGTGTTTGAGTATGAAGGTGGAAAAGGACCCATGAAGTCTATATCCCATACATCAAACAGCTCAATCTCTAGGATTCCTTGCTGAGGCATGTTGTGACCATGAGGGAGATTGCCAGCCCTTTGGCAACTGTTACATCGTCGGACAAACTCTCGGGAATCCTTAAAGAGTGTGGGCCAGTAGAAATCACTTTGGAGAAATTTAGTGGCTGTTCGCTCACCTCCAAAGTGTCCTCCATAATCGGATCCATGGCAATGCCATAGGATTTTTTGTGCCTCATCTTCAAGCACACAGCGACGGATTATCCCATCTGAGCATCTCTTAAAGAGATATGGTTCATCCCACAAGTAGTATCTAGCACCATGAATGAGCTTTCACGCTTGCTGCCTACTGTATTCCTTGGGGATGAATCTTATAGCCTTGTAATTTGCAATATCTGCAAACCAAGGTGTCGTCTGGATAGCAAAGAGTTGTTCATCTGGGAAGGTCTCAGACACTTCAGTAGAGGGAAGGTGTGTCCTTTCTACTGGTTCAATCCGAGACAAGTGGTCAGCCACTTGATTTTCTGACCCTTTTCTATCTCAGATTTATATATCAAACTCTTGCAAGAGTAATACCCATCTTATCAACCTGGGCTTAGAATCCTGCTTGGTGAGTAGATATTTGAGAGCAGCATGGTCAGTGTAGATAATGACCTTAGATCCTATTAGATAGGATCTGAACTTCTCAATGGCATAAACCACTGCAAGTAATTCCTTCTCTATGGTAGTATAGTTCTTCTGTACGTCATTTAGAACACGGCTAGCATAATAAATGACATATAGAAGCTTGTCATGCCTCTGCCCCAGGACTGCGCCAATGGCATGGTCACTGGGTCACACATCAGCTCAAATGGTAAGTCCCAGTTGGGTGTAGAGATGACAGGCGCAGTGATAAGCTTAGCTTTCAGAGTCTCAAAAGCCTGCAGACACTCTTGGTCAAAGATAAATGGAGTGTCAGTAGCTAGTAAGTTGCACATGGGTTTTGCGATTTTGGAAAAATCTTTTATAAACCTCCTATTCCTATAGAATCCTGCATGTCCAAGGAAACTTCTGATTCCTTTGACATTAGTGGGTGGTGGTAATCACTCAATTACCTCCACCTTAGCTTGATCCACTTCTATTCCCTTGTTCGAGATCCGATGCCTAAGGACAATTCCTTTAGTGACCATGAAGTGACATTTTTTCTAATTTAAAACCAGGTTTGTCTCTTGGCATTGTTTTAGAACTAGGGCTAAATGGTCAAGGCAGGATTCAAACGAATCTCCAAAGATGGAGAAGTCGTCCATGAATACTTCAATGAACTTCTCCACCATATCAGAGAAAATGGAGAGCATACATCTCTAAAAGGTGGAAGGTGCATTGCACAGGCCAAATGGCATCCGCCTATAAGTAAACACGCCATATGGGCATGTAAATGCTGTCTTTTCTTTATCTTGAAGATCTACTGTAATTTAATTATAACCAGAGTAACCATCCAGGAAACAATAAAATGCATGCCTTGCTAGTCTTTCTAGCATTTGATCTATGAATGGTAAAGGAAAATGATCCTTTCTGGTGGTATTATTGAGCCTTCTATAGTCAATGCACATACGCTACCCTGTAAATGTCCTTGTAGGAATTAGTTCGTTCTTTTTATTATGAACCACTATCATGCCTCCCTTCTTGGGAACAACTTAAACAGGGCTCACCCAGGGGCTGTCAGAAATGGGATAAATAATCCCAGCCTCCCATAATTTTGTGACTTCCTTCTACATCACTGGTGCATGGCAGAAGTTAACCAATTTAGAGATTTTAATTAAGAGACAGGGTTGCACGTATAGCTCTTAATCGGCTAAGATCCGTCTCACCAATTTAAAAAGGGTTGTCTCAAAATTTTAGAAATAAAATACTGGAGTATGAGTCCCATGTCGTCTCCCAACGAGTTGCAGGAAAGAGTGCTAATTTATTAATCAGAAAATTCCCAGAAAGTTGAGTTTGATAATGAGTAATTAAAATAATTGTGAATTAAGGCAATAAAAATAAACCAAAAATAATTATTGATATTATGAATAAAAGACCTTGACTGGGGGAATAATTAAGTGGAACTTCTATCCTTGTTGGGATCTTCTCAAGTATGGTGTAAAAAGGTTGTTGTTCTCACTCGATTACCCCTTACTAAATAAGGGAAAGTATGGTGATTGAACTAACTCTTACCCTCAGGTCCTAGTCCTCTCCCTTAGGGGAGGTCTAGTGTTAGTAAGTATAGAATTAGCTAACAACGGCCAATTCAACCAAGCACTTGAGCATTCCAACTCAAGTATCACCTCTTAATCAACCCCCATGTCAAGTAGAAATTCTACTCCATTGACATGAAATTAATAATCATAAAAATAGGAGAAGACATAATTAAATAAATTAAAATAGAGAATTAAAATTAATTAAAATAAAAATAACTTTATATATTAATAAATTCAAAATTTAACATACTTATTTGAATAGAGTCAATGAGTAACTAATTAAGAATAAAAGAATAAGGAAACAAACTAAAGTAATGTCTTCGACGGAGGTAATGACTTTCAGCATCCAAAAATCCAAGCAAAAGCATAAAACTATCAATGTAACGCAACTCTAAAAACTCAGATCTGAAACTAAGTGTAATCCTAATGTGATGAATCTGAATGTGTGTGGATGCCTTGAGTGAAGTAGCTGATCAATACTAGTTTACCAATCATGTGATGGGGACATGCGTCCAGGAGATTGTTGAAGAGCTCCCAATATTCATAGAGAGTCTCTAATTCACCTTGAACAATGCAGGAGATCTCTTTTCTCAGTCTATCTGTGACTTCAGCTGGGAAATATTTTTCCAAAAATTCTCTCCTGAGTGTATCCCAGTTGGTAATAGTTGCTTCAGGTTGGGAGTAGTACCATTCCCTTGCCTTTCCCTCAAGAGAAACTGGGAAAACGGTTAATAGGATGGAAGTTTCATCTGCACCATGACGCCTAACAGTAGAACAGGCTGTCTGGAAATCCCTAAGGTGCTTGATAGGCTCTTGAGCAGGTAAGCCATAAAACTTGGGCATCAAGTTGATCAGTGCGGTTTTTAGTTCAAAATCTGCAGCTGCAGTCGGGTGATGCACTTGATATGGCTGCAGTGTAAAATCTGGGGCTCCTGCCTCCTGGAGAGTAATCCTCCTAGGTGCTGCCATGTTTTCTGCACGCAAATCAACTGGATCAGTAGTAAATGAGCTTGTCTCGCTCTCAGATGGCGGTTCAGATTTGCCCTCAGATGAGACTGGTGAGTTGATAATAACCACTTCACCACCCTCGGAGGCTAACTGACGTCGAGTTTGTCTAATATGTGAAAGAGTTCTTTCAATTTCAGGATCAAATGGGACTAAACTCGGATCAGGCAATGAACGCGTCATTCAATAAGAAAGACATGTAACTCATGGTAACAGAAATAAAAATAAAATCTGCAAATAAAAATAAAATATATACACTAATTAATAATTTAGCACACTATTGCAACTCCTCGGCAACGGCGCCAATTTTTGACGATCGGATTTCTGTTTAGTAAAGAAATTTTATAAAAATATATCGCGTTGTAAGTATAGCTTCTAAACCAACAGAGAATCCTTTCGTACAAAAACTTTGGTTGTCACAAGTAACAAAACCCAATAAAATTTATAACCGAAGTATTTAAACATCGGGTCGTCTTCTCAAGGAATTGCAGGGAGGTATGATTTATTATTGGTTATGTAAAATAGTATATTTTTGGGTTTTTGAAATAGGGAACAAGTAATTTAAATAACAAGAAAAATAAATTAATAATTAATAAAATCTCTGGGCAAGGTATGAGAAATTGAAGTCCTATCCTAGTTATCCTTATCAGGTGTGATGAGAATTGGATTCTGCTCCCACTTTAATTAACCCTTGCTAAACAAAGGAAAGTCAAGCGGACTAATTATTTTGATCCTCAAGTCCTAGTCAACTCCTATGGAAAGACTAGAGTTATTGGAGTACAAATTAACCAGCAGAGAATTCCAATTTCAATCAACAGCTGAGTTTGATAACTCAAGTGTTGCTAATTACTTAACCAAAGCCAAAAGGGAAAAATATCTTAAATTAAATTAAAATCATTCATAAATAAAATAAAGCAAAATTAAATCTGAAATTACCTCAATTTATATTAATTAAGAAAAATCCTAACATGGAAAAATTCATAAATCGAGGCAAAAAGATAAATATCAATTAAAGTAATAGAGTAAATAATAGTAGAAGAGAAAATAAACTAAGGGAATATTGAACCTGTGATTGAAGAAGAAATAAACCTAACCTTTAAGAGGAATCTTAATCCTAAGTCCTAAGAGAGAGGAGAGAACCTCTCTCTCTAAAAAATACATCTAAAACCTAAAATTATGAATTATGAATGTTGTATGAATTGTTCCCTCATGAATGGATGCATTCTCCCACTTTATAGCCTCTAATCTGTGTTTTCTGGGCCAAAAACTGGGTCAGAAACAGCCCAGAAATTGCCCCCAGCGATTTCTGGTATGTACAGGTCACTGCAAAGTCACGCGGAAGCGTCGTCCACGCGTTCGTGTGGATTGAGGTTTTGCCAGGTCACACGTCCGCGTGATCCACGCGTTCGCATTGCCTGGCTTCGGGGCAGCTATAAAAAATTATATATTGTTACGAAGCCCCGGATGTTAGCTTTCCAACGCAACTAGAACCGCGTCATTTGGACTTTTGTAGCTCAAGTTATGGTCAATTTAGTACCAAGAGGTCATGCTGGACAGCTTTAGCAGTTCCTTCAGTTTCTTGTATTCCTTCCACTTTTGCATGCTTCTTTTTCCATCCTCTGAGCCATTCCTGCCCTGTAATCTCTAAAATCACTTAACACACATATCAAGGCATCGAATGGTAATAAGAGAAATATTAGCAAATATAAGGCCAAAGAAGCATGTTTTCAATCATAGCACAAAATCAGGAAGGAGAATGTAAAACATGCATTTTGTATGAACAAGTGTATGAAAGATTGATAAAATCTACTCAATTGAGCACAAGATAAACCATAAAATAGTGGTTTATCAACCACCTCTTTCATGGCTGGGTTCAGTCGCCTTTGTGGTTGTACCACTGGTTTGGTGTCATCCTCCAGCAGGATTTTGTGCATGCATTGGGTCGGGCTAATACCCTTAAGGTCACTTATTGTCCACCCAAGAGCTGTCTTGTGTGTCTTTAGCTCTTGGATTAGTACTTTTTCTTCCTGTGGTTCTAAGGCAAAGCTTATAATCACAGGATATATATCCCCATCTCCAAGAAATGCATATTTCAAGGAGGATGGTAATTGCTTAAGCTCGAGTTCAGGAGGCTTGTCCTCCTCCTTAGGAGTTTTCAGAGGCTCCTTTATTTTCTCTGGCTCCTCTAGCTCAGGCTGAGCATCATAAAAGATGTCGTTCAGCTCTTCTTCAAGTCCTTCAACCATATTCACTTCTTCCACCAGGAAATCAATGATATCAATACTCATGTACTCCTCTAGAGTGTCTGGATGCTGCATGGCTTTGACAGCATTTAGTATGAACTCATCCTCATTGACTCTCAGGGTTATTTCCCCTTTCTGAACGTCAATAAGGGTCCGTCCTGTAGCTAGGAAGGGTCTTCCTAGAATGAGGGTTGCACTCTTGTGCTCTTCTATTTCCAATACCACAAAGTCTGTGGGGAAGGCAAAGGGTCCAACCCTGACAATCATGTCCTCAATCACGCCTGATGGAAGCTTAACAGAACCATCAGCAAGTTGAAGACATATGCGGGTAGGTTTAACTTTGTGATTTTAAAAAAGTCTCTTTATTAGTGATGCAGGCATTAAGTTAATACTTGCTCCGAGATCACATAGGGCTGTCTTTGTACAGGCATCCCCTAAGGTGCAGGTTATCATAAAGCTTCCAGGATCTTTGAGTTTCTCTGCTAAGCTCTTTTGGATCACTGCACTGCATTCTTCAGTGAGGAGGACTATTTCTGCCTCTCTCCAATCCTTCTTATGACTTAAGATGTCTTTCATGAACTTAGCATAAGAAGGTATCTGCTCAAGAGCCTCTGTAAAAGGGATCTTGATCTCAAGTGTCTTAAGATAATCCGCAAAGTGGGAAAACTATTTATCCTTTTTCGCATGACGGAGCTTCTATGGATATGGCATCTTAGCCCTGTACTCATCAACCTTGGTTGATATAGGTTGAATGCCTACAGAATTGGAAGGGGGGTCAGTAGCTTGCTTAGGAAGGGTCTTATCAGCATTTGCATGTGTCTGACCATTCCTAGTTGGGTGTTTAACACCCTTGCTGCCCCTTTCCTGGCGTTTCAACGCCAGGAACACTGTTCCCTTGTGGGAGTTCAATGTCAACGGTGGGTATCCCTTCTTGGCGTTGAACGCCAAGAGTGTTGCCCCCCTTTGGGCGTTCAACTCCAGGAGTAAGCACCCCTTCTTGGCGTTGAATGCCAATGCCATTCTTCTTTGCACGTGCAACGTCCTCAGAGGTGTCTTGGACAGCAGTATGGATGTTCTCTGTTAGCTTTTCTTCTTCTGGTTTCCACTTGCTCTGAGGTTGGGTGTTCAATATTTTCCTACTCCTCAGTTGGATTGCCTGACATTCATATTTTATCTGCTCAGACAATTGCTGCCTTATTTGACTCAGGGCTTTTACATTCCTGTTGGAAGCCTGAGTTTCTTGCAAAGTCTCTTGCAGCTCCAGCAACTACTGTGCAAGGGCATGCAGCTGCTGAGTCAATGGGCCATCTTGTTTTGGGGGTTAGACTCAGTAGATATTGCCTTAACCTCTCCTTTTATTGAAGTCTCATCAACAGCGTACAGATGCTGGTTCATGGCAACTGTCTCAATAAGTTCGTGAGCCTCTTCAATTGTCTTCCTCATATGAATAGAACCACCAGCAGAGTGATTTAGAGACATCCTAGCCATGTCAGTGAGGCCATAATAGATGTCTAATTGCACCCATTCTGAAAATATTTCAGTGGAGCATTTTTGTAGCATTCTTCTATACCTCCCCCAAACATCATGAAGAGATTCATTAGTCTCTTGTTTGAAGCCTTAGATGTCCAGCCTTAACTAGGTCAATTTCCTTGGGGGAAAGTATTGATTTAGAAACTTGTCTACTAGCTACTTCCATGTTTTCAAGCAAGATTTGGGTTGATTATCTAACCACCTCTTTGCTTGATCTCTTACAGCAAAGGAAAAGAGTAGTAGTCTGTAGACATCCTGATCTACTCCCTCAGTGCGTACTGTGTCAGCAATTTGTAAAAAGTTTGCCAGGAACTTAATAGGTTCTTCTTGTGGAAGTCCAGAGTACTGGCAGCTTTGCTGCACTAGAGTAATGAACCGAGGATTTAGGTCAAAATTACTTGCTCCAATGGGGGGTATACTGATACTTCTCCCATAGAAGTTCGGAGTGGGGGCCATGTAAAACTCCAAAGTTCTTCTAAATTGTTCATTCCCAATTGGTGCATGGTGAAGAAAGGTAGGAGAGATTGGATATTAAGAAATAAAAAGAAAACTAAAATTAAAATATTTTTATTTTTATTTTAATTATTAATTAAATTCAAAAATAAGAAGGAGATTAAAAGCTAATTAATTAAAAATATTTGAAAATTAAATAGATGATTTTCGAAAAAGAAGATAGAAAAAGAAGTGAGGAGTTTTCAAAAATAGAAGAGAGATGAATTAGTTAGAAAATTTTGAAAAAAAAGAATAAAGAGAAAACAAGTAACTAATTAAGAAAGATTTGAAGATAAGATTTGAAAAATATTTGATTTTGAAATTTGAATTAAGATAAGATAAGATTTTTGAAATTTAAAATTTGAATTTTAAATTTTTTAAATTTTGAAATTGAGTTTTTAAAATTTGAATTTGAAATAAGATAAGATAAAGATTTGAAAAAGATTTCATTTTTGAAATTTGAAAGAAAGATAAGATAGGAAAGAATCAAATTTAAAAGAAAAGATTTAAAAAGATAAGATTTGAAATTTGAAATTAAGATAAGATAAGATAATGATTTGAAATTAAAATTTGAAATTTTTTGTGGAAATTTTCGAAAATATTTTTGAAATAAAGATAAAAAAGATAATTTTTTATTTTTTTTGAATTAATGAAGAAAGAGAAAAACAACCAAAAGGCACCAAACTTAAAATTTTTAGATCAAGTAGTACTAATTTTTGAAATTTTTAAAGAAAAACACCAAAAGACACCAAACTTAAAAATTTTAAGATCAAAACAAGAAAAGAAACGAGAACAACTTGAATACTAAGAAAGAACACAAAGAACAATTCGAAAATTCAAAGGAAATAAAGAACACACAAAGGACACCAAACTTAAGAATTGACACTGGACTCAAACAAAAGACACTATTTTTGAAAATTTTTTGAAAAGAAAGTAAGAAAGTTCGAAACTTTAACAAGAACAAGAAAAAAGACTCAAACAAAAGATAAAGATTAATACAGAAAAGTAAAGATTTTTGAAAAATTTTCGATTTTTTCGAAAAAGAAAATAAAAGACTCAAACAAAATAGTAAAAAGGTATCTAATCTAAGCAACAAGATAATCCGATAGTTTATCAAAGCCAAACAATCCCCGACAACGGCGCCAAAAACTTGGTGCACGAAACTGGCTCCGCACGTTTCACACAGATAGACCGGTAAGTATACCGAGTCGTCCAAGTAATACCTCAGGTGAGTGAGGGTCGATCCCACGGAGATTGTTGGTTTGAGTAAGCAGTGGTTATCTTGCAGATCTTAGTTAGGCGGATAGAAAAATATAATTTATCACAAGAAATGCATAAAACAGAATAAAGAAATAAAACGTTACTAGATAGATGAGAATTCAATGGTGATAGAATAGTTGAGGCTTCGAAGATGATTTGTCTTTCCGGATTAACTTTTCTTACTATCTTCTTCAATAACGTTCTAATTTCTTCAATGGCAGCCATAAGTGATTAACTCATGTCCTCTCATCAAGTTAACCTCCTCTACTGTAGTAATCCACCACGTTGAGATGACTTATGTCCTCTCATCAAGCCACCTCTAGGTTTCTCACTGTAGCAGAAGATGAAGCTCTAAGCAATCCACTCCCCTTCATGATCCTACTCAAGATGCCACAGACAAGGAAGATCTTCCAGATCAGGGAACGCTGCTTCTCAAACTCTAGCCTTAACGCCACAGAGACCTCACGCACCCATAGTCAACGGGATTTCATGTCACGTATCCAAGGTTGCTCAGATGCTCTATTGGAATCCGCAATGCAATCTCTAGCTTTAGTTCAACGCTATCCGATTCAGGATGCACGGAACCCAAGTAGAACAAGGGTGATTGCTACGGGTCACCCTCAATTCATAAGATGAAGAACAAGGTTGCATAAGAGAATAGAATCAGACATATTGAGATAGAACAGTAATATTATTATTCCATGAAACTCAGCAGAGCTCCTAACCTTAACCTTAGGAGGTTAGTGACTCATACTGTACATAAAACACTATGAAAGGTTCGAATGGGCAAAGATCCCTAACAAGGGTGATCTTTGTTGTATATATACTAATCTGCGAACTAAGAATTACAGAAATCATATAAACTAGTCTTGTAGTGCGAAAATCCACTTCCTGGGCCCACTTGGTGAGTGTTTGGGCTGAGCAAAGGGTGTCTCCACCTACTAGGACTCCTTGGGGAATTGAACACTAGCTAGGAACACCCTTTTGAGCGTTGGACGCCAACTGCTCCCCAGTGGGCACTGGACGCTAGGAATGGGGCTGGTGGCTGGCGTTGAATGCCAGTTTTAGGCCTTTATTTGCAAAGAAAAGTATAAACTATTATTTATTTCTGGAAAGCCCTAGATGTTAGCTTTCCATAGCCATTGAGAGCGTGTCATTTGGACCTCTGTAGCTCTAGAAAAGCTCCTTCGAGTGCACGGAGGTCAGATCTTGACAGCATCTGCAGTGCATTCTCTGTCTCTGAATCAGACTTTTGCTCAAGCTCCTCAATTTCTGCCAGAAAATACTTGAAATCACCATAAAAAACACAAACTCAAAGTAGAATCCAAAAATGTAAAATTTTCACTAAAACCTATGAAAACATAATAAAACTTAAACAAAACATAGTAAAAACTATATGAAAATGATGCGAAAAAGCGTATAAAATATCCGCTCATCACTAGGAGACTCAGAAAGCTAATGAGGAACAAAGGCAAGTACAAAGGATCAAGCTCAAAGGAGTACAAGAAGGACATGAGCAAGGTGACTTGTCACCACTATAAAGAAGCTAGACATTTCAAATTCAACTGTCCAAAACTCAAAAAGGAGGACAAAGGGAAGAAAGAGAAGAAGAGAGTGCTCATGGCATCTTGGAAAGATCTTGAGAATAATTCAGATGAAGAAGAAGATTCCGAATGCGAAGCACAAATCTGCTTCATGGCTGATAATGATCAACTTGATGAGGTAAATTACTATAACTTGTCCAAAGATGATTTACATGCTATAATTGATTATCTCACATTAAATTCTTTAAAACTGTTGGGAAAATACAATAAATGTAAATCTGAAAAAGAAATGTTGAAAGCTAAAAATGATTTTTTGAGAGAAAAGGTGAAGGAAACTGAATGTGCTTTGGATATTATTGAAGAAAAGAGATTTCTAAAATCTGAACTTGAAAAACTAAAAGGAAAGCACATTGTGGTTCTGTCTCAAGAGCTTATTGCTAAAAATGAAAGATTAAATGAAATGATTAAAAGACTGAATGGTGACTTAGCAAAATTTGCTCAAAGTTCTAGCAACTTGGACAAATTACTTCCTAGTCAAAGACCATTGTTTGAAAAATCTGGTTTAGGATTTGTAACCAAGAAAAGTGCAGTTTTCAATGATTCCTCTATGAAATTTGAGGCTTCTTCTTCAAAAACTAAATCCACTTCCAATAAATCTGGTCTTGGATATATTCCCACATATGAAGAGGAACTTGAAGAACTTTGTCCTAGTGAAATTGTACCATCATCTAGAACCGAACCTACATCACATAGGTCGGGTCTGGGCTATATTTCAACAAATGAGGTTGCTTTCAAAAAATCACATTTTCACAACAGAACCTCATATTCAAAAGGCCAAAATACTTTCAAAAATTCTGGTTTGAATGTTTTTGCAAAAAGGAATAATTATAATAAAAAATATTTTGTCAAAAGAAATGCAAGTCTTCCAAAAACCAGAAATACTCAAGTCTTAAATCATTTCCAGCATCATAATTCATATCCTTTTCAGCAACGTGCTTCAGAAAATCATTGCTTTAATTGTAAGAAAACTGTCACTCTTACTCACAATGTTTTATTATAAAAAGAAGAATAGAAAACCAAATTTATAATGTTGTTTGTAATTTCAATGCACTTGGGCAACCAATGTGGATTAACTTCAAAGGATCCAAATTAGTTTGGATACCTAAGGTTGATTGAAATCTTATGCAGATTTGCCTAGCATCCAAGAACAAGAAAGACATGTGGTACTTGGATAGTCGGTGTTCTAGGCACAAGACTGGAAGGCCAACCTTCTTCATCAAACTAAACAAGTATGGTGGAGGTTTTGTGTCCTTTGGAGATAATGGAAAAGATAAAATTGTTGCTGTTGAAAAAGTAGGTAACAATAACTCTACCTCTATTGATGATGTCTTTTTGGTTAATGGTTTGAGGCATAATCTTTTGAGCATAAGTCAATTGTGTGATTTAAGTTATTTAGTAATTTTTAAAAGATTGGAACGTTGTGTTGTAAATGAAAAGACTAATGAAGTGTTGTTTATTGCTAAACGTTGTGATAATGTGTATGGACTTACCCTTGATTAACTAAAGGATCAAAATATAGCTTGTTTTCATTCTAAAGAATCTAAAAAGTGGCTTTGGCACAAGAGATTGGGCCATGCTAGTATGTTTCAAATAAACAAGCTTGTCAAGAAAGGATTAGTAAAAGGTCTTCCTTTGATAAGGTTTGACAAAGACATCACTTGTGATGCTTGTCAAATGGAAAAACAAACAAAGAGTTCATTTAAACCAAAGGAAGACATCTCTACTAAAAGACCACTTGAATTGCTATATATTGATTTATTTGGTCCAACAAGAACTCAAAACTTAGGTGGTAAACATTATGGTTTAGTAATTGTGGATGACTACTCTAGGTTTGGTTGGGTTTTATTTCTCGCATACAAAAATGAAGCCTTTTTGGCTTTTGAAATATTTAGCAAGAAAGATCAAAATGAAAAGGATTTAAAGATCACCTCAATAAGAAGTGATCATGGAACTAAATTTGAAAACCAATTATTTGAATCCTTTTGTGAGGAATTTGGAATATCACACAACTTCTCTTGTCCAAGGACACCATAACAAAATGGTGTTGTGGAAAGAAGAAACAGAAGTATTCAAGAAATGACAAGAGCCGTGCTTTGTGAGAGTAATGTCCCAAAATTCCTTTGGGTTGAAGCGGTTAGCACAACTTGCCACATTTTGAATAGAACTATCATAAAGAAATTTTTGAAGAAAACTCCTTATGAACTTTGGAAAGGTCACCCACCAAATTTAAATTACTTGCATATAGTTGGTTGCAAATGTTTTGTTCTAAATAACAAAGATAATTTGGAAAAATTTGATTCAAAGGCATATGAGTGTTTATTTGTAGGATATTCCATAACTAGTAAAGCATATAGAGTTTATCATCAAGAGTCCATACATGTTACATTTTGTGACACTAACTTGTTCAAAGTATTTTGGAAGACTGTGATGTAGGAAATCAGGATCAAAAGGATGATAGAAAAGGCCAAAATCATGAAATTGAAAATTCTGCACAGAAGGAATTTGAAACTGCAGCTGCTGAAAATCCTGCACGAGACAATTCTATTTTGTCTCATGAATCTGAAGAAAATCCTGAAACCACCAGCTCCTTGAATCCCTCAGTAACCGAATCTGCTTCTAAGTCTACAAGACCTCGTGAATGGAGATTCTTAAAGAACTATCCGCATGAGTTTGTCATTGGGGATGTGTCACAAGATGTCAAAACTCGTTCCTCCATTAGAAAAGCAAATGAAGAAACAAACATTGCTTTTCTCTCTCAAATGGAGCCTCAAAACGTCAAGGAAGCCCTTGATGACCCTTCTTGGGTAAAGGTAATGGAGGATGAGCTTCATGACACTACAAAAAAACAGGGTTAAAATGGCGGTTATTTTGGGGAATTATGGCGGTTAGAACCGCCATTATGGCCAAAACTGGCGCCTCCAAGAAACGCCATTATTCTGGGCACCATTCTGGTTATTACGGCGGTTTTCAGAAAATCGCCGTAATAATGGTTTGTAACCGCCATTATTTCCGGATAAAATGGCGGTTTTTTATACTGTTTAAAATGGCGGCTGTAACCGCCGTTTTTACCAGGATGTTGTGACATCACTTCTGTTTAAAATGGCGGTTGGAAACCGCCATTTTTACCATTATAACCGCCATTTTTACCAGGTTATAATGGCATCTTTTGTGTTAAAATGGCAGTTTCTAGCTGCCGTTTTTACCAGGTTATAATGGTATCTTTTGTGTTTAAAATGGCAGTTTTTAACCACCGTTTCTACCAGCGTATAATGGCATCGTTTTCATTTAAAATGGGGTTTCTAACCGCCGTTTGTACCTAATTATGATGACAATTTTATGCTTTTTAAAATAAGATTGAAACTACCAATTTAAAGTGATATTTTCGAAACATACTTAAAAATCTCGTAATAACCAGAAGGCATAATCATAAATCAAACATCATAAGATGATTTTTAATTCATACATAATCCAAAAGTCATAATCCAAGTCATAATGGAAATGTCATAATCCAAAAACAAAGTATCAAAGTAACATTTTTCAATAATACGTCTTAACATATAATTCTTAATATACGTCTTAACATATTAAGCATTGTCATGCTTCCTTGTTGCTTGCTCCAGAAGACCTACTTCCTAACTCTTTTGGTGATAGAATCTCACTCTCCTGATCCAATCCCTATAACAAAAATATAATTATTATGAGCACAAGAAATGCAAGAAAAGGGCATATATTGATATACATTATAAGTCTGATTTAATTTATAAGAAAAGGCATATATAAAAGAACACACATTTGTCAAACTTTAGAGACTAAAAAAATATAGTATAAAGTAAAATTAAATCTTTTTTTTTTCAGTAACAGCACTCAGCACAACTTTAAAAACCTTTTTTGTACACATGACAACTTGAATAGTAAAAAAACAAGAAAGTTTTGTTCCAACTTATTGATTTCTGGTTTAGTTTTGATCCTTTAGATTTTCTCCATGCAGGGCACAAAAAAGGGATTCTTCATTGATGCTAAATTCTTCATTTCTGGGTTTCCCATGCAAGAGATTAAGCCCAGTCTTGGATTTTCTTTGGTTGATGGGCTTGGAAGTAATGGTGGGCAAGTAGAGAATAATAATAATCATAATAATGGGAGGCTTCTGTTCCCTTTTGGAGAAATCAAGCATCACCATCATCATTAGCTTTCAGCGGCAGTAATTAGTTATTGGTGTTGAACTTGACCAAAACAACAAACAACAAGCTAGGAACAATTCAACTGGGTATTGGGTATTGGACTGGTATTATTGGTGAAGGCTCATCATGGTAATTAGTTATTAATTAAGAAGAAAATTAATGATGACAATCATGCAATGCATTCATCTGATCTTCTTAATTATATATAATCTGCTTGAAATTGTTCAGAGAGAAGCTAACACAGTAGGATATATATGGTTATTATTACTTGCTCTTAATTTGTATACATTTTAGCTCTTGTTTAATTTGTTATTTCAACAATGTGAGGGTTTACTATCACTCTAGCATAAGCTAGCACTACTACTAATTATATCATAAGCAGCAACAAGAAACTATATCAATATTCAACATATTTGTATTCAACAAGAAACTATGAACCTAAGAAAAAACTGACGGAGATAAAGCAAAGAAAAAAAAAGAGGATAATTGTATTTGTACCTGTGAGATTTGTTGAGTAGGGAACATTCCAGCCAATTGTATTGGAATTTTACCTCCTTCCTTAGAAGCAATATAGGAGACTAGCGCTTGCAATTGCGCTTTAACGGTATCCAACTCTTCTTGCACATTTGGACCACAAGTAGTTGATGTGCCAGCATCATTTGAAGAACCTAAATTCATTTGACTAATCCTTGTAGTGTTGTTCTTGAAAGCAATTGTTGGAACAGCTCCCATACCTAAACCTCAAACACGACCAGGGTGCTCTTTCCCAAAAACTACTCCAAGAGCATCAAGAGGAGAATTAACAGTTAATTCCATCGGTTGTTGGCTGCTATGTACTTCAATCTTCTCCTACATATATAAAAAGAAAGAGAAAGAATCAAAAATAGTATTATCTTATAAAAAAGAAAGAAAAAGAAATACAAACAAGTTACTTATTGCACTTTAGTCTTACCGCTATTTCTTTAGCCTTTTCATTAACATAACTTCCATCTATTTTCTAGTGAGTGATGTCCCACATTTGAACCCTATTAACTTCTTTTCCCGTCTCTTCCATCTAAAATTTAAGAAAAGTAGAAAGACTTGATCAAAAAATAGCAGCCTACTAACTTAGATTAGATATCAAGAAAATTAAGAGATGATGCATGCATTATATTTGAGATAGATTAGATATACATGCATTAATTGATTACCAATTCAGCCCTTCTTCTTGCAATTGATTTAGCACCTGAAGTATGAGGAATTATTTGTTTTTGCCAAATTTCTTGATTCCTCTTACAAAGTTTCTGCAAGTTAAATTTGGACACAATTATTACATTAGTTTGTTTAGTTAATAATGGAAAACTGAAGTGAATACACACGAACAACTATGATAACAACCACTCTTCAATTGCAGAGGGCAACTAGCATAGAATATAGACAAGTTTAGACCAGCTATTGGATGCATCATTCACTTCTACATGTAAATTTATAGCAATATTCACTTCTGCATGTTAACTGCAAGAACCATCATCTTTCAAAACTAACTTAAATAGGGTAAAAATGTGCACTAACCACAGCAATTTAGGACTAAAATAAACAAAGACTGTACCATTATTTAAGACTGCCCCGCAGCCAATAGTTCAATTGTAAAAATAAAGATCAGAACTTCTAGAAACTCTAGAGACACCCAGAAATCAAAATCACTCTTCAACAACATTGACTAGTTCATATTCAATTATATATATTCCAAAGGCTGTAAAAAAGGACAACATTTAACTAGGAGAGTAATTAATAATTAATATCCCCCAACAACTCCATATATATATAACATTATACAATGTTTAAATCAATGAGCTCCTATACAATTTAATAGAGAAACTTTTGTAAAAAAAGTATAATTCCCAAATTTCAAAACTGAATTTCTCTACCAAAAAAATTTCAAGAGACAAAAAATTGAAGTACTTAATAGTTTAGTCAGTTGTAGCATGATACTCAGTTTTACTACTTTATATTTTGCACATTGACTACTGAAAATGAATATATTGTCTGGAATTTGAATTCAGACATACTCTTCTGATTAATCTGAGCAATCCAAAAATAATTTGACTCAGACACCAATAGTAAGCTACAAGAGTTCAGTGAGAGAAGATGACACTGAAAGAGGGGGAAAAAATAAAAATAAAAAAATCAAAGCCTAATTGTTTCTTTCTTGTTTTAGCACTCAAGTCTCAACTAATGAATGATCATGTCTTGGAGGCTCTTCAACCATGATCTTCTGCAACACAAACCATACCTGATTGAAATTGAAGACACAGTAGTGTGGAGCAGATAGAAAAAATTCACATTTTCAATAGAACTAAGAGGATAAAAAGAATCCAACTTGTAACAAATCAGCCGGTTCAAAAAAGTTAAATGTTACATAAACACATCCAAATCAAGAACTGGTTGAACTATAATACTAAAAATTAGTAATCCACAGCATGATGGGACCTGGGTAGGCTACACAGCTTAAAACATAAAATTGAAGCTGCAATTATACTACTGGCAGGTACATGAAAAATCTAATTTGGACATTGACACAAATAAACAAATAAGTTCCAACAACACAGCAACCCATCAGTATATGCAGCAACAAATTAGGATGACATTGATGTTCCAGCATATATTTAAACAGCTCTACTAACATTTAGAGGCAAGGAAAGTCCAGAAACAATATGACAGGCACAATCAAGGAGCAGGAAATGACCATCAGAAATTACAATTTCATCAATTTTGGCCATAACCCAATTAAAAATCACAATGGTAACACATGATTAATCCAAAGAATCTAACCCGACAAATTGACCCAAATCATAAAGGAGTTGAAGTTTAAAACCAACACAACAATGAGAAATCTGCACAATACTCCACAATATCCCAAGAGAAATCACAATGAAACAAAAGAACATGACAATAATTAGGCACACGAAGTAAGAACCACTTAAATCAACCAGGAATAAACTTAGCACATAAACTATCCATCATCAGGAAAATAAAGAAAAAAACTTAAGAAGCATATTTACCAAATATCATAACCCTGACCAATAAGTTGCTCAGAAATTTCCCAAGCAGAATGCCAGGAACAAAGTATAGGAGCAGAGGAAACCAAAAACCAAATAAAGAAAAACTCCAGCCCCAACATTATTCAAGAAGAAGAGTTAATGATCTATTTTTCAGGATAATCTCAAGCAATAAGAACGCAATTAAACTCCATGAACAGAATGCCACAGGCACAAGCACAATCAAACGGCCAGAAATCAATGAATACAGCAAAAGACAGAGGAGAAGAAAAGAAAGGAAGGAAGGATTTTGAATAAGCCAAAACAGTGTAATTCTCTCAATGATGCAGTTTCCAAGATGAGAATCTCTTGGATGATTTTGAATAAAAGGCACTTATGTACAGTAAAGAAAAGTGTGGTTACACTAAATCATGATTATAAATGCAGATAGAGCAACCAAAGTGGTTTTACAACAATTTAACAGGGTAATAACTTACAACTAATAACATGTACTATAATCAAAATCCAAAGAAAAGAAGGCAAGGAATCAGCTCATGTGATTAAAGTGACTCAATTCTTTACTAACCGCGGAAATAATTAACTAAAGTGATAGATATTATGAACAGAATCACAGAACAGAGCCCTACTTCACTAAGCTTATTCAATCTGAACTCATTCATCAATTCACTATATTAAGAAATAGCAGGATGAATTAACTAGCAAAATCCAAAACAATAATAAGAGTGGCAGCAATTGAACCATTGACACATGCATCGAAGTAAATACATAAGGAAAGAGAAAGTGAAGTTACCGTCAATCCAAGATCTGATATCGTCGACTAGTTGAACACAAGACCCGATCGGCGTCAATCACCCCCACACCAACGTCAATGGAATACTTCAACACAAGCTCCGATCGCGGAGCTGCAGAGAAACAAAAACCCCCAAAAATGAAGAAATCAGTAACTGGCGGAGAGGGAGAGGTACCTAGAGAACTTGAGAGGGAGCTGCAGAGAAACAAATCAATAACTGGCGGAGAGGGAGAAGTACCTAGAGAAATCGTAACCGGTGGAGAGAGGAGAAGCCGAGAGGGAAGAACGGCGTTGTCGGAGATCGAGAGCGAAGGGAAAGAGAAGGGAGATCGAGAGCACCGTTATACTGTGTTTCGTTTAAGGCTAGGGTTGCAATTCTTTTGTTTTATATATGTGTGAAAACGGCGGTTCAAAACCGCCATAATCACCCAGAACCGCCAGCAAACACAAAGTTAATTATGGTAGCAACCAAAAATGCCATAATAACCGGGTATTACGGCGGTTCTTTAAAATCGCCGTAATATCAATGCCATTTTAAACTCTTTTTTTGTAGTATGAGTTTGAAAAGAACCAAGTGTGGACATTAGTTCCAAAGCCTAGTGGAAAGAAAGTGACCGGCACTAAGGAGCCATTATTTTATGGTTTATTTTATACTGAATTGAGTGCATTTTGTCAACTATTCTCACACTTATTCATGTAAATTGCATGTTTTTAAGTTTCTTTCCTAATTTTGTGCTATGATTGATAACATGCTTCCTAAGCCTTAAAATCGCTAATTTTTAATCCTCTTTTATTATCATTCGACGCCGTGATTCGTGTGTTAAGTATTTTCAGGGTTTATAGCGCAGGAATGGCTTAGAGGATGGAAAGGAAGCATGCAAAAGTGGAAGGAACACAAGAAATTGAAGTTTTGAGGAACTAGTGTCCACGCGCATGCATGGCTGACGTGTACGCGTGACCGAGCCAATGTCCAAATGACGCGCACGCGTGGCTGACGTCTATGCGTGACCAGGAATTCGTTCAGCGATGCGTACGCGTCACACGTGACGAGCGTCACGTGCTGCAATTAATAGAAAACATTGTGGACGGTTTCTGGGCTACTTTTGACCTAGTTTCAGGCCCGAAAACTTAGACAAGAGGCTGCAGAGTAGAGCTAGAAGGGGATTCATTCATTCATTCACAATGGACTCTTCATTTATTCACACTTGAGGTTTTAGATGTAGAATTCTAGAGAGAGAGAGGCTCTCCTCTCTCTAGGTTTTAGATTTTCTTCTTTCAATTTCTCTTAGGTTCAGATTTCAGTCTTATTTTAATTTAGCTTTCTCTTACTTTGATTTGTTCTAGCACTTTTGTTATCTACTTCTCTTATTGATTCCTTTATTTTGCCCATTTAGTTTATGAACTCTTCTTGTTAGATTCAATTTCCTTTTAATACAATTTGAGGTATTTCATGTTTATTGCTTCTTCTTCATTTGTTGTTATTGATTCCTTGCAATTGTTAGTCTTAGATTTTACATTCCTTTATTACATTTCTATGCTTTTAGTTTGTGCCTTCCAAGTGTTTGATAAAATGCTTGGATAGATTTTAATTTAGATTTTTTTGTTCTTGAATTGGATTGATTAATTAGAGACTCTTGAGTGTCAAAAATCTTTTGTTGATTGGTAATTGAAGATTGCCAGTTAGCCTGAACTTCACTAAATCTAGTCTCTCACTATGAGTTGACTAGGACTTGTGAACTCAAGTTGATTGTATGCACTTGACTTTCCTTCATTGGTTAGAGGTTAACTAAGTGAAGGCAATTTACATTTACCATCATAATTGACGATGATAGTGATGATAGGACTTCTAATTCTCTTTCCTTGTTGAGACCTGGTGCACGAATCCCCACACTTCGTACAACTGTACCAGCAAGTGCACTGGATCGTCCAAGTAATACCTGAGCGAGTCAGGGTTGATCCCACAAGAATTGTAGTTTGAAGCAAGCTATGGTTATCTTGCAGGTCTTAGTCAAACGGATAAAAGAGTTTGAATTGAATGATGGAATTATAAGGTTTGATTATAAGAAATAAAGAGAAAGGTAATCAGAACTCAGAAGTCGTGTAAATTATGAAAAGAGAATGGTTAAGGCTTGGAGTTGCTTTGTCCTTCTGGATTAACTCAGGTCTTACTATCTTCTTCAATTGTGAATGATTTCTTCTATGGCAGGCTGTATGTGATTGACGCTGCTTTGAGCAGCCGTCAATACTCCTCCAGATCTGAACCCCAGGGTTAGTGCGGATCCATTCAAATTGAGGGTGAAGTTCCTACAATTTATTCTCCTTGGTGATCCTACTCAAAATGCCACAGACAAAGTTGAATCTTATGGATCAGAGGATGCTGCGCCTTTAGTTCTAGCCTCTACCACAGAAACCCTAATCTTCCCATACTTTGGTTGAACTAGTGTCTCGAGAGTCCCCAACGAAGTCGTGGATTAGCCATCTAAGAGATGTATAATCAAGCTGGTGATTCATCATTGTCCGATGAAAGACGCACTCTGAACCCATGTAGAATATGATAACTTTATACCAATTCAACGCATTCATATTAATGAAAAACGAAGATACATCTTAGAATTGAATCAAACACGGATTAAAGAGGAACAGTAATCTTTTATTAATCTATAAAACTCAGCAGGGCTCCTCCCCTCAACCTAGGAGGTTTAGAAACTCATACTGATAGAAAATACAAGCATGGAATTCGAAAATATGGTAAAAGGTGATAGAAGATTATGTAAAATATACCTTAAATACTAAACTAATGACTAGTAAAGGTAAAACAGTCTTTTTAGTGCTAAAATTTACTTCTAGGGCCCACTTGGTGAGTGATTGGGCTGAGCTTTTGATGAGATCCACGTGCTAGGAGGCCTCTAGGGTGTTGAACGCTAGCTAAGGGGTCCTCTTTGGGAGTTTGGATGCTGGTCTCCTCCTTTGAACGCTTGACGCCTGGAATGGGGCAGGAGGCTGGCGTTGGACGCCAGTTTTAGGCCTTCTATTCTGATGCAAAGTATGGACTATTATACATTGCTGGAAAGCTCTGGAAGTCAGCTTTTCATATCCATTGCGAACGCTCCATTTGGACTTCTATAGCTCTAGAAAAACTCTTCCGAGTGCAAAGAGGTCAGATCCGAACAGCATCTGCAGTGCTTTCTCTGTCTCTGAATCAGACTTTTGCTCCAACTCCTCAATTTAAGCCAGAAAATACTTGAAAATGTACAAAAACACACAAACTCAAAGTAAAATCCAAAAATGTAAATTTAACACTAAAACCTATGAAAACTTAATAAAACTTAAACAAAACATACTAAAAACTATATGAAAATAATGCCAAAAAGCGTATAAAATATCCGCTCATCACAACACCAAACTTAAACTGTTGCTTGTCTCCAAGCAACTAAAAACACAGTAGGATAAAAAGAAGATTAAGATACAATAAATTTCAGAGTTTTCAATGAAGCTCCGTTTCAATTAGATGAGCGGGACTTAGTAGCTTTTCGCTTCTGAATAGTTTTGGCATCTCACTGTCCATTGAAACTCAGAAATGTTGGTCTCTTTAGGAATTTAAAATCTAAATAATATTATTGAATCTTCTAGTTTAGTTCTTTTTTATTCTTGAACATAACTTTTAAAGTCTTGGTCATGACCCTAAGCACTTTGTTTTCCAGAATTACCACCAGATACATAAATACCACAGACACTTTAACTAGGTGAACCCTTTTCGTATTGTGATTAAGCTTTGCTAAAATCCCCAGATAGAGGTGTCCAGAGTTCTTAAGCACACTCTTTTTGCTTTGGACCACGACTTTAACAGCTCAGTCTCAAGCTTTTCACTTGACACCTTCACACCACAAGCACATGATTAGGGACAGCTTTGTTAGGCCACTTAGACCAGGATTTTAGTCCTTTTAGTTCCTCCTAACCATTGATGCTCAAAGCCTTGGATCCTTTTACCCTTGTCTTTTGGTTTAAAGGGTTATTGGCTTTTTCAATCTGCCCTCCTTTTCCTGCATTTTTGGGCAGTAATGGATTTTTCTGCTATTTATTATTTTTTTTTTCATTTTTTTTGCTTGCATACTTTTTTTTTTTTTGCAACATGCTTTTTCTTTTTCTTTTTGCTGCTTTTTCTTGCTTCAAGAATCAACTTTTGGATTTTTCAGATTACCAATAATACTTTTCTTTCATCATCATTCTTTCAAGAGCTAACATTCTTAATTTCAATTTCAAATATGCACTATTTATTCATACATTCAGAAAACAAAAGCAATGCCACCACATCAAGATAATTGAACTATTCTTATTATAAACTTGAAATTCATGTATCTTAATTTTCTTTTTCAATTAAAAATTTTTTTTCTTTTAAGCAAGATGATAGATGCATGGAATGATTCATAGCTTTAAGATATAAATGCAAATGATCATGCAGTAAGAACTAGAGAACAGATAATAAAACATACAGAAAACATAAAAATAACATAAGAAAATGAGATAAAGAAAAGGAATCCACCTTTAATGGCGGTGGCTAGTGCTCCTTTGTCTCTGTTGCTCCTCTCTGAGGTTTCACCAGTCTTTGGTGCCATACTTAAGAGTGGTAAAAGTCATTAAGCAAAGCTTTCTGGAACACTAAACTTAAGAGTTTTACTCGTCCTCGAGCAAATATGAACAAATGGGAAGGGATCAGAAGGAGAAAAATGTGGGGTTTTTGTGGGACCCACTGGTCCTGAGAGGCTAGGAAATTCAGATCCCCTGCCCTCTGCACTGACATTTGAACGCCCAGGGTTTGCTCCCTGGCTAGCGTTCAACGCCAGCTATGCTACCCATTGGGGGCATTGAATGCCTAGCCAGTGCTCCCTGGCTGGCGTTCAACGCCAGCAACACTCCATCCAGAGTGTTCTGTTTTTGCTGCTGAACAATTGTCTCTGTTCTGACTACTGAACATGATCATGACCCTAAAAAAATTTAAAGAAAAATAAAATTAAGAAAAATAAAAATAATTAATTAAGGTTGGGTTGCCTCCCAACAAGCGCTTCTTTAATGTCTTTAGCTAGACCTCACTATACTTATCTTAGTAGCAGTGTTGAGTCTCCTGGCTCTATATCTCCTTCAAGGTAATGCTTAACTCTCTGTCCATTGACAGTGAACTTGTTTTCAGGATCTTTACCTTAAAGTTCTATGTGCCCATAAGGTGATACACTAGTAATCACAGACGGTCCCTTCCAACAGGATTTGAGTTTCCCAGAAAATAATTTCAGTCTTGAGTTGAAGAGTAGGACCTTCTGTCCTGGTTCAAAGACTTTGGAAGATATTTTCTTGTCATGCCACCTTTTTTTTCTTTTTCCTTATAGATCTTTGCATTTTCAAATGCAGCTAAGCAGAATTCATCCAACTCATTTAGTTGGAGAAGCTGTTTCTCTCCTGCTGCTTTAGCATCAAGGTTGAGGAATCTAGTAGCACAATAGGCCTTGTGTTCTAGTTCCACAGGCAGATGACAGGACTTCCCATACACTAGTTGATATGGTGATGTTCCTATAGGGATTTTGAAAGCTGTTCTGTATGCCCACAGAACATCATCAAGCTTTCTATCCCAATCTTTTCTAGAGGCGCTTACTGTCCTCTCTAGGATTCACTTTATCTCTCTATTTGAGACTTCAGCTTGCCCATTTGTTTCGAGATGATATGGTGTTGCTACTTTATGGCAAATTCCGTAACGGCTTAAGACAGAATCCAGCTGTCTGTTGCAAAAATGAGTACCTCCATCACTAATCAGTGCCCTAAGGACACCAAATCTGCTGAAGATGTTCTTTTGGATGAACTTCATCACTACTCTGGTGTTATTAGTGGGTGTTGCTATTGCTTCAACCCATTTAAACACATAATCTACTGCCACAAGGATGTAGGTGTTTGAGTATGAATGTGGAAAGGGTCCCATGAAATCTATACCCCATACGTCAAACAACTCAATCTCTAGGATTCCTTGCTGAGGCATGCCATGACCATGAGGGATATTGCCAGCCCTTCGATAACTATCACAGTTACAGACAAATTCTCTAGAGTCCTTAAAGAGATTAGGCCAGTAGAAACCACTCTGGAGAACTTTAGTGGCTGTCCGCTCACCTCCGAAGTGTCCTCCATAGTCTGAACCATGGCAATGCCATAGGATTCTTGTGCCTCTTCTTCAGACACACATCATCGGATTATTCCATCCGAGCATCTCTTAAAAAGAAATGGCTCATCCCACAAATAATACTTTGCATCATGCATGACTTTTTGGGCTTGCTGCCTGTTAAACTATTTGGGAATGAACCTTATAGCCTTGTAGTTTACAATGTCTACAAACCAAGGTGCTGTCCGGATGGCATAGAGTTTTTCATCTGGAAAGAATTCAGATATGTCAGTGGAGGGAGGAGAATTTTCCGCCACTAGCTCAATCCGGGACAAGTGGTCAGCCACCTGATTTTCTGTCCCTTTTCTGTCTCTAATTTCTATATCAAACTCTTGTAGGGGTAATACCCATCTTATAAGTCTGGGATTGGAATCCTGTTTGGTGAGTAGATACTTTAGAGCAGCATGGTCAGTATAGATAATGACCTTAGATCCTACTAGGTAGGATCTGAACTTGTCAATGGCATAAACCACTGGAAGTAGCTCCTTTTCTGTAGTAGTGTAGTTTCTCTACGCATCATTTAATACTCCACTAGCATAGTAAATGACATGCAGAAGCTTGCCATGTCTCTGTCCCAGAACTGCACCAATGACATGATCACTGGCGTCACACATTAGTTCGAATGGTAAATCCCAATTGGGTGCCGAGATGATAGGAGCAGTGACAAACTTGGCTTTCAGAGTTTCAAAGGCATGCAGACATTCTTGGTCAAAGATAAATGGGACGTCAGTGGCCAAGAGATTACACAGGGGTTTTACAATTTTCGAAAAATCTTTTATGAACCTCCTGTAGAATCATGCATGTCCCAGAAAATTTCTGATCGCCTTGACATTAGCAGGTGGTGGTAATTTTTTAATCACTTCCACCTTAGCTTGATCTACTTCTATTCCCTTTCTTGAAATCCGATGTCCAAGAACAATGCCTTCAGTCACCATAAAGTGACATTTTTCCCAGTTTTGAACTAGGTTTATTTCTTGACATCTTTTCAGAACTAGGGCAAGATGATCAAGGCAGGTGTCAAATGAGTCTCCAAAAATAGAGAAGTCGTCCATGAACACTTCAAAGAACTTCTCTACCATATCAGAGAAGATAGATAGCATACATCTCTAAAAGGTGGCAGGTGCATTGCACAGGCCAAATGGCATTCGTCTGTAGGCGAACACGCCAGATGGACATGTGAATGCTATCTTCTCTTGATTTTGTGGATCCACTGCTATTTGATTGAACCCGAAATATCCATCCAAGAAACAATAAAAAGTATGACCTGCTAGTCTTTCTAGTATTTGGTCAATGAAGGGTAAAGGAAAGTGATCTTTACTGGTGGCGTCATTGAGTCTTCTATAGTCAATGCACATATGCCACCCTGTAACTGTCCTTATAGGAATCAGTTCATTCTTTTCATTCTTTTCATTCTGAATCATTGTCATGCCTCCCTTCTTGGAAACAACTTGGACAGGGCTCGCCCAGGGGATATCAGAAATGGGATACATAATCTCAGCCTCCCAGAGCTTAGTGATTTCCTTCTACACTACTTCCTTCATAGCCGAATTTAGTCGCCTTTGTGGTTGCATCACTGGTTTGGCATTATCCTCCAGCAAAATTTTGTGCATGCATCAGGCCGGGCTAATGCCCTTAAAGTCACTTATAGTCCACCCAAGGGTGGACTTGTGTGTTTTGAGCACTTGAATTAGTGCTTCTTCTTCTTGTGGCTCTAAGACAAAGCTTATGATTACAGGATAAGTGTCTTCATCTCCCAGAAATGCATATTTCAGGGAAGATGGTAATGTCTTGAGCTCAAGCTTCGGAGGCTTCTCCTTTTCCTCAGAGGTTCCTTTGAATCAGGCTGGGCATCAGTAAGGATGTCATTCAGCCCTTCCTTGAGACTTTCGACCATGTTAACTTCTTCTACCAGGGAATCAATGAGGTCAATCCTCATGCATTGCTCAGGGTGTCTGGATGCTGCATAGTCTTGACAGCATTTAGTACGAACTTTTTCTCATTGACTCTTAGGGTTACTTCCCCTTTTTCAACATCAATGAGGGTCCGTCCTGTAATTAGGAAGGGTCTCTCTAGGATAAGGGATGCACTCTTATGCCCTTCCATATCTAGCACCACAAAGTCAGTGGGAAAAGCAAAGGGTCCAACCCTAACAATCATGTCTTCAATTACGCCTGATGGTATCTTAATAGAACCATCAGCAAGTTGAAGGCATATACGGGTTGGTTTTACTTTATCAGTCAAGCAAAGCTTCTTTATTAATGAAGCAGGTATTAGGTTGATGCTTGCTCCAAGGTCAAATAGAGCTATCCTTGTGCAAGCATTACCTAGAGTGCATGGTATCATAAAGCTTCCAGGATCCTTAAGTTTCTCTGGTAAGCTATTCTGAATGATTGAACTGCACTCTTCAGTGAGGAGGACTGTTTCTGTCTCTCTCTGATCCTTCTTATCACTTAGAATGTCCTTCGTGAACTTAGCATAAGAAGGTATCTGTTCAAGAGTCTCTACAAAAGGGATCTTGATCTCTAATGTTCTGAGATAATCTGTAATGTGGACAAATTATTTATCTTTTTCCTCTTGATAGAGCTTTTGAGGAAATGGCATTTTAGCCTTATACTCATCAACTTTGGTTGATGAAGGCCGAGTGCCATGTGTGTTGGAAGGGGGGTTACTAGCTTGCTTAGGAGGATTTTTATCAGTGAGTGACTGGCCTCCCTTGCATAGGCATTCAAAGCCCATATTGCTGCCCTCTTCTTGGCATTCAACGCCAGGGACACTGCCTCCTGTTGGGCGTTCAATGCCAGGGATGGATTCCCCTTCTTGGCATTGAATGCCTTTAGAGATGTCTTAGACATCAGTCTGGTGTTCTTCTATTTGCTTTTCTTTCTTGTTGTACTGAGGTTGGGTGTTTAAGGATTTTTCACTCCTCAATTGGATAGCCTGGCATTCTTCAGTTATCTGCTTAGATAACTGCTGCCTTATTTGACTCAGCTAGGCTTCTACATTCCTGTTAGAGGCTTGAGTTTCTCGCAAAGCCTCTTGCAATTCCAGTATTTGCTAGGTAAGAGAGTGTAGTTGCTGAGTCAATGGGCTATCCTGTTCTAGAGGGTTAGGTTCAATAGATATTGCCTTAACATCTCCTTTCATAGAAGTCTCAGCAGATGAGTACAAATGTTGATTAGTAGCAACTGTCTCAATAAGCTCTTGAGCCTCTTCAATGGTCTTTCTCATATGTATGGAACCACCAGTAGAGTGGTCCAAAGACATTCTAACCATGTCTGAAAGTCCATAGTAGAAGATGTCTAACTGTACCCATTCTGAAAATATTTCAGTGGGACATTTTCTTAGCATCCTTATATACCTCTCCCAAGCATCATAAAGAGATTCACTATCTCCTTGTTTGAAGCCTTGGATGTCCAGCCTCAGCTGGGTCATCTTCCTTGGGGGGAAGTATTGGTTCAAAAATTTGTCTACTAACTGTTTCCAAGTTTTTAAGCTAGATTTGGGCTAGTTATTTAACCACCTCTTTGCTTGATCCTTTACAGCAAAAGGAAAGAGCAATAATCTGTAGACATCTTGGTCTACTCCCTCATTGTGTACTGTGTCAACAATCTTTAAGAAATCTGCTAAGAATTCTGTAGGTTCTTCCTGTGGAAGTCCAGAAAACTGGTAGTTTTACTGTACTATGGTAATAAGTTGAGGGTCTAGTTCAAAGCTACTTGCTCTGATGTGAGTTATGCTAATACTTCTTTCATAGAAGTCAGCAGTGGGATTTGTATAAGATCCCAGAGTTCTTCTAAACTCTTCATTCCCATTTGGATTCATGATGAAAAAAGGTAAAAGAAGAGAAAGAAGAATGGAGATAGAAGAAGTAGAAGAAGAAATAGAAGTAGAAAAGATAAACAAGAATTAAAATATTTTTGTTTTTATTTTATTTATTAATTAAATTCAAAAATAAAGGTTAATTAATTAAAAGGAATTGAAAATTAATTAATAAATTTCAAAAAAAGAAGAGAGAGAAATTAGTTAGGAATTTTTGAAAAAAAGAGAGAGAAGATAAGTAACTAATTAACAAAGAATTGAAAACAAGATAAGATAGAAGATTAAAAAGATTTGAATTTAAAATTTGAAATTTGAAAAGATAAGATAAGAAATTGAAAAGATTTGAAAAAGATTTAATTTAAAAATTTAAAAGAAGATAAGATAGATTAGGTAAGAAAGATAAGATAAGGAAGTTAAGAAAAGATAAGTTTTAAATCAAAAAGATTTGAAATCAAAATCAAAAAGTTAGTTTCTAAATTAAAAAGATTTAAAATTTAAAATTTTAAAAGAAAGATAAGATAAGAAAGAATCAAATTTTAAGAGAAAAGATTTGAAAAGAGGTTGAATGAGATAAGATTTGAAATTTAATTTAAAATTAAAATTTGAATCTGAAAATTTAAATTTTGAATTTTGAAAATTGAATTTTGAATTTTGAAATATGAATTTTGAATTTTGAATTTTAAATTTTGAATTTGAAAAAAGATATGATTTTTTTTAAGATTTGATTTTGAAATTTTAAATTTTAAATTTTAAATTTTAAATTTTGAAATTTGAATTTTAAAATTTGAATTTAAAATAAGATAAGATTTTTGAAAAAGATTTAAAAAAAGTTGAAAAAGATAAGATTTTAAAATTTGAATTTTGAAAAGATAAGATAAGATATGATTTTTGAAATTAAAATCTGAACTTTTTTGTTAATTTTCGAAAATTTAATTAATTTAAAGATAGAAAATACATTTTTTTTATTTTTGAATTTAATGAGAAAAGAGAAAAACAAGTAAAAGACACAAAACTTAAAATTTTTAGATCTAATGACTCCTAGTGTGCGAAAATTGGAGGGAAAAACACAAAGGAACACCAAACTTAAAAATTTTAAGATCAAAACACAAAGAAAAATAAGAACACTTTGAAGATCAAGAAGAACACCAAGAACAAGACTCAATAAACTCAAAGAACACAAGAACATGCAAAAGACACCAAACTTAAAATTTTTGAAAACCAAGAACAAAATTTTTTAAAAATTAAAGAAAACACACAAGAAGGCACCAAACTTAAAGATTTGACACAAGATTTAAATAAAGAAACTATTTTTGAAAATTTTTTGAAAGAGAGACTCAAAAACTTCGAAAAATGCAACAAGAACAAAAACAAAAGCCTAAAAGAAAAAAAAAACAAAGATTAAAGAAAAGAAAAAGGTTTTTGGAAAAGTTTTAAAATTTCTGGAATGGAAAACAAGAAATAGGTAAGACTCAAAATAGGAACAAAGATTAAACAAAAAAAAAAGAAAAATATTTTTGAAATTTTTTTTTAATTTTTCAAAAATAAGAAGAAGAAAATAAAAATAGAAATAAAAATAAAAGACTCTTGCAAAAATCAAAGACAATACCTGATCTAGGGAATAAGATATTCTGTCAGTTGTCCAAACTCGAACAATCTCCGGCAACGGCGCCAAAAACTTGGTGCACGAATTCCCACTCTTCGTACAACTGTACCAGCAAGTGCACTGGGTCATCCAAGTAATACCTGAGCGAGTCAGGGTCGATCCCACAAGGATTATGGTTTGAAGTAAGCTATGGTTATCTTGCAGGTCTTAGTCAGGCGGATAAAAGAGTTTGAATTGAAAGATGGAATTATAAGGTTTGATTATAAGGAATAAAGAAAAAGGTAATCAGAACTCAAAAGTCGTGTAAATTATGAAAAGAGAATGGTTAAGGCTTGGAGTTGCTTTGTCCTTCTTGATTAACTCTGATCTTACTGTCTTCTTCAATTGTGAATGATTTCTTCTATGGCAGGCTGTATGTGATTGACGCTGGTTTGAGCAGCCGCTAATACTCCTCTAGATATGAACCCCAGGGTTAATGTGGATCCATTCTGAATGAGAGTGAAGCTCCTGCAGTTCATTCTCCTTGGTGATCCTACTCAAAACGCCACAGACAAGGTAGAATCTTCCGAATCAGAGGATGCTACACCTTTGGTTCTAGCCTCTACCATATAGATCCTAATCTTCCCATACTTCGAATGAACTAGTGTCTCGAGAAGTTCCCAACGAAGTCGTGGATTAGCCGTCTAACAGATGTATAATCAAGCTGGTGATTTATCATTGTCCAATAAAAGATGCACTCTGAACCCGTGTAGATTATACCAATTCAACGCATTCATATTGATGAAGAACGAAGATACATCTTAAAATTGAATCAAACACGGATTAAAGAGGAACAGTAATCTTTTATCAACCCATAAAACTCAGCAAGGCTCCTCCCCTCAACCTAGGAGGTTTAAAAACTCATACTGATAGAAAATACAAGCATGAAATTTGAAAATATGGTAAAAGGTGATAGAAGATTATGTAAAATATCCCTTAAATACTAAACTAATGATTAGTAAGGGTAAAACAGTTTTTTTAATGCTAAAATCTACATCTGGGGCCCACTTGGTGAGTGTTTGGGCTGAACTTTGATGAGATCCACGTGCTAAGAGGCATCTAGGGCATTGAACACTGGCTAGGGGGTCCTCTTTGGGCATTTCGACGCTGGTCTCCTCCTTTGGGCGCTGGACGCCTGGAATGGGGCAGGAGGCTGGTGTTGGACACCAGTTTTGGGCCTTCTATTCTGAAGCAAAGTATAAACTATTATAAATTTCTGGAAAGTTCTGGAAGTCAGCTTTCTATAGCCATTGAGAACGCTCCATTTGGACTTCTGTAGCTCTAGAAAAGCTCTTCCAAGTGCAAGGAGGTTAGATCCAAACAACATCTGCAGTGATTTTTCTATCTCTGAATCAGACTTTTGCTCTAACTCCTCAATTTCAGCCAGAAAATACCTGAAAATGTACAAAAATACACAAACTCAAACTAGAATTCAAAAATGTGAATTTAACACTAAAACCTATGAAAACTTAATAAAACTTAAACAAAACATACTAAAAATATATGAAAATGATGCCAAAAAGCGTATAAAATATCCGTTCATCAAGACTTTTCTTAGCTATTAGTTTATTTTCTCACAATTTATATTTTCTTGTCATCAAACCTAAAACCCAAAAATATACAAAACCATAACCCACGGAAGCCCGTCGTCGACCTCCCCACACTTAAAGATTGCACCATCCTCGGTGCATACAAAGATGAGTAAGGTGGATCGGGGTTGCTACAACTAATGAGCTTCTTCAAAGAATTTTTCAGATGGACTTGTTTCTCACCCCCATTTAAGAGCTTTTCCGTTCCTCTTTTGGTGGCCATCTGATAAACCCCAATTTTGTGGTTTATCTTGTGCTTATTTTGGGGGATTTTATCAACTTTTCTCACATTTATTCAATGAAATAGCATTGTTTTGTAATTCTCCCTTAAATTGTGCTTAAGTGTGAAAACATGCTTTTTAGGCCTTAAAATAGCTAAATTTAACTCACTTTAATTCCATTCGATGCCTTGATATGTTTGTTAAGTGATTTCAAGTTTAGAAGGCAAAGATTGGATTGAAGAAATGAAGAAAAAGCATGCAAAGTGGGAGAACTCATGAAGAAATAAAGAAACTGCAAAGCTGTCAAGCCTGACCTCTTCGCAATCAATTGACTATAACTTGAGCTACAGAGATCCAAATGAGGCGGTTCTAATTGCATTGGAAAGCTAACATCTGAGGCTTCAAAATGATATAAAATTTGCTATAGATTCTTCGCGTTTAAGGATGCGCATGTGCACTGTATGCGTGCGCACCGATGTTGCACGTGGGTCCATTTTGGGCAACTCGTTGGGGGCGATTTCTGAAGCATTTTGGGCCCAATCCAACTCATTTCTGATGCTATTTCATGCAGAATTCAAGATTAGGCAAGGGAGAGTAATTGTTTTAGAGTTTTGGCATCATGTAGCTTAGTTTCTAGAGAGAGAAGCTCCCTCTTCTCTCTAGAATTAGGGTTCTTAGGATATTTCCATCTTAGATCTAGGTCAATTTTCATGTTCTCATCTTGTCTCCTTCATAATTTCTTGTTTTTACTACTCTATTCTTCTTAGTTCTCTTGTCAATTTTACTTTTATGTCTCTTTTATGTTTATAAATGCTCATGTTGGATTTTGTTTACATTGAATGAAATTTAATGTTTGATGTTCTTTTAATTGTTGATTTGAGTTGTGAATTTATTTTTCTTACAATTGGTAGTTGGTAGATTTATTATTCTTGAATTTTTACTATGCTTTCCTTTTATGCCTTCCAAGTGTTTGACAAAATGTTTGGTTGGGCTTTAGAGTAGATTTTGAGCATTCTTGGCTTGGGAAGAGTAATTGGGCAATCTTTAGTCATTAATACCCAATTTAGATTGGTGATCTAGAGTTGTTAGTTAATATCATTTTCAATGACTCTAATCTCTTGCTAATTTAATTAGTGAGTTGATTAGGATTTTTGACGTGAGATTAACTAGTCTTGTTTGACTTTTTCTAATGGAAGATAACTCACACCTTCTTCCAACATTGGGGATGACGAAATAAGATAAATTCTTGTTAAGTATTGTTATGATTAATGACTAGGATAGAAAGCCTATGATCTCAAACCTTGCCATGAATGTCTCTCTTTATTAATTGCTTGATTTACTTTTCTTGTCATTTATTTCGTTGCCCCTTTTATCAACCAAACCCTTGCTCCTTCATAGCCAATAATTAAACACTTCATTGCAATTCCTTGTGAGACAACCCAGAGTTTAAATACTTTGGTTAATTCTTATTTGGGGTTTGTTATTTGTTACAACCAAATTTTTTATGTGAGAGTTGTTTGTTGGTTTAGAACTATACTAGCAACGAGATTTTATTTGTGAAATTTTAGACCGGCACTCAATTTTTCATTAATAAAATGGCGTCGTTGCCGGGGAATTGAAATGGTGTTATATTATTGGCTATTGTGAATATTGTGAATATGTTTACCTTTTACTTATTTGTTAGTTTTTGTTAGCTTTAGAACTTTGTTGCTTATTTTTGTAGCTTTTGTTTTTATTTGCTATTATAAATTCTCATCCTCACTTTGGCTATGAGTTTGGCTCAAATTATGTTATAGAAAATGGGAGCTACAATGACAATATGCATCAAGAATTTGGGTACAATCAAAGATGGGAGGAGCCTCAAAGGATTGATCAACCTTCTTGGCAACAACCTCCTCCGGTTTCTTATGGGTATAATTCCAATCCTAATGCATATCAATCTAAAGGATGTGGTGACTCTTATTGTGATTGTCAACAACCACCACCATATGCCTATGAACCACCTCCTCAACATAATTTTGAACCACCTCACTCACAAGCCCCCTTTTCACCAACCACCTCCATATGACCCCAACCCATATCCACAATACCAACCACCTTGTGAACCATATGAACCATATAAAGAACCACCCCAATTCCACCACCAATACCCTCAAGAACCACCACCTCCATACTATTACCAAGATGAATCACTTTCCATGTATGATAACTTTTAACCACATAATGAATTTCCCTTTCCACCACAACCCTCCATGGAAGAACACTCATATCCATCCATCCAAGAGCCAATGGATCGTCTCAAGGAAGCAATGGATCGGCTTCAAGCAATAACCCGTCAAAAAGAGCAAGAGGAAGCCAAAAGGATGAATGAAGTTATCGAGGCTAACCTTGCCAAAATTAAAGCTGCCTTGGACTCACGGGACTCATGCAACAAGCAAAGTACCTCCACGGATAAATGTGAGAAATCAACCGAAGAGGGGAGTATGAAGGAGATTTTGGACATGAGGACAAGGGGATGGGGCATGTCTTGCAACAAGTGGAGGAGGAAGAGATTGTTAAAGAAGAAGAAGTGGTTGAAGAGTTAGAGGAAGTTAAACAAGAGGTGGATTTCAAACTTGAGAACACTTCCACACTAAGTGATATTGTTGATGATCTTGTGGAAGTTGTTGAACCTTCTTCCAATGAGCTTGAATTTGGTGTTGAGGAGGATAATGCACAACCTCCAAGGCATAGTACAAATGATGAAAGATTGGAAGAGGTTGATCAAGAGATGGATTCAATCATTGAAAATTTCTTATCTACAATTGAATCCTCTCCCATTGTGCTTGAAATTGAGATCAAACAAGAAGATTCACAACCTCCCATGCCCTTGGTGAGCAATGAAGAAGAGATTGAATTGGAAGAGAGCCACCAAGAGGAAGAGGTTGAAGTTGAGGAAAGTTGCAAGGAGGTGTAGGTAGTCAAGAAGGAGCACAAGGACGTAGACCTCGCATTGGCTAAGTGGGGGAGGTCCCCCTTCTTAAGTCACCATCATCCAACACAACATTCAAGTGGGTAAAATTTCTATCCCTAAGCTTCACTTTCTCACTTGAATATGGTTTGATTGAAAATGATGGTCAACTTAGAGCTCTTTGTGGAGTTAAGAGTAGGAGAGAATTGGTTAGTGGGTGGAAATGTCAAACAAGGTTCCTTATGGTTGGAAGCTTAAAGTCTAAGTGCAATGGTTGGTATAGTTCTCAACTAAAGGGGTCTAGGAAGATGCTTTGGTGTTTACTTGAGAATTCAGATCACTTCTCACCCAATTGGAATTATGATGATCAACTTGAAGATGGGTGTAGAAACAAGATTTGAGATCTGGGAATATATGAAGATCAATTTTGGAAGCCTTAGCTTGTGTGGAACTTCATCGAAGCTTGGTGCCATTGATCTTGAATTTTGGAGCTTACTTGAAGTCCAAGTATTGGTGGAAGTTTCAAGATGAGTTCAAGCATAAACAACCATGACAAGGAGCTTTCCAAATGTCCAACTTAAGGACTTAAACTAAAAGTGCTAGGTGGGAGACACCCCACCATGGTAAACTCTTTCCATTCTCTTGTAAATATAATCAATTGATGAATTGAGTTGCCATTGTTAGGTAGTTTTCTTTTTTGCATACTCTTGTTTTAATATTTTGGTTGTTGGTTTGCTTGATTAGATTTGTGCCTTAAGTTGTAGCTTAGTTGTTGTTGAGTAGTGTTTTGCTTGTAGTATAAGTTTTGTTTTTAGTGTATTTGAAATTTTTTTTCAAAAACCAAAAAGATTTGTTGTTAAAATTGATTTGTGATTATTTTAGAATGCTTATAGATTAGGAGAGTGCCCTATTTTTGAAAAAAAAAAAACAGGCATCCGCGCGTAAGCGTGCTGTGTGCGCGCGCGTCAGTGGTGCATCTCACACTCCTGGTACAAAAACCAGAGAGTTATGCCTAGTTTGTGCCTATTCTGTGTCTGCGTTGGTCGCCATCTTCACATCCACGCGTATGCGTGCTATGCGCGTATGCGTCGCTTGTCCCGCCTGCCCACCCACGCGCACGCATGCTGTGCGCGTACGCGTCGCCCTGCGCGTCCTGTTTTTCCCCTGTTCTGCCCTATTTTCTTTCTCCCTTCTTCTCTTCTTTTCCTTCTAGTTTCTTCCTCTTTCTTTCTTCTTCTTTCTTCCTTTCTTACTTTCTTTTCAAAATTTTTACTTTTTATTTTTCTTATTTTCGTCTTCTTTTATATGTTGCATTTGCATATTATCATTCATTGCATTTTAATTTTGTTTTTATAGTTTGTTCTTATTTTATTTTCTAAGTTTCTCATTTTAATAATGGTGTTGAATTCTCTTACTCAATTGTTGAGAAGTCCTTGGATTATTTTGGTGCTTCGTGACTTATTTGGCATTAATTGTGATCATTGTTCCGCACACAAGATTAGTGCTTTAGTCTTTCCTAACTCATTATTCTTTGTTTTTTGTACCTCATTATTGAGTTAGGATAGGACCAATTGCTCTCATGCTTATCATTAATCTTGTTTGTGTCAACTCTTTCTTATTTGAACTTGATGCTTTTGAGTGTTCTCTTCATGCTTTGACTTTACTCTTGCATCAAGTATTAGTTGATATGCCCTTTGCCTATATTGCTTTCTCACTCACATGCGTAGCTAACATGTAGTGAGAACCCTATTCTTATTTGGCATTAGCCCCCCCTATGTTCTAATTGCTTTCATATCTTTGTTGTAGGCTTAATTTTCTTTTTTTTTTTCTCTCCTTTGAGGTTAGCCTCCAAGAAGGAAAGGAATGGAAAAGCTTCTAATGGGGCCACAAACAAGTTCACCCGCACAACCTTTTGAAGGAGTTCATCAATTGTAGCAACCCATCCACCTTGCTCTCCTTTGCATGCACCGAGGACGGTGCAAATTTCTAAGTGTGGGGAGGTCATCCGACCGACCTCCATGGTTAACAACTTCCTTTTTCAATACCAATTCTTAATTTTTGTCTTTGTTAGTTAGTTGTTGCATTGCATGATAGGTTGCATGTTAGTTAGAATTTGTACATATTTTATTACTTCTCTTTATTTTAGGACTACTTGGTTAGGGTGATGATTTCTTTTCCAAGAAACTATTTTAGGGCACCCTACCAATTCAAAAAATTTTTCTTGTTGAACTTGCTTGAAGAATTTATTTTGGAACATGGTTTTTGAGCTAAGAACACAAGCATGTGAGTTTTGAGCCTAATTGTGTGGTTACATCTTATAACCACTTATTTCTATTCTTGTGTGCATTATTCTCTTTCTATGATTGTGATCTTTAGTTTGTTTGATTCTTTATGTCCATTATTCCATGTATACATGCATTTATATGATTGAGGCCATCATTTCATTTAGCTCACTTACCCAAATAGCTTACCTTTCATCAACCATTGTTAGCCAATTTTGAGCATATTTAATCCCTTTTGTTCTTAATTTTAGCACATCACTACCTCAAAGTGAAAAACAATAAATGTCCTTTATTTGAATCTTTGATTAGCTTAGGCTAGTAAGGGTGTGTATCATTTGGGTATGGGAAACTTGGGACATTGGTTGAGGTAAAAGTGTAATTTTTATTTTTGTTAAAAATATTGGGAATTGGGTACATATTCATGCACTATATATAAAACCATATGCATTGATACGTTTGTATATACTTTAGAAAAAAAGATAAAGAAAAAGAAAAAAGAACATATATATATATAAGAAAAAAATATAGAAAAAAGAAAAAAAAGAGAAAAAGAAATAAAAAGGTGACAAAAATTCCCCAAAGTAAAGTTCAATAAAAATTAATGCATATGGAATATGAATTAAAAAAGAATGCATGAGTATGTAAAAAAGTGGGAATCATGGGTAGCTAGGCATTGTATTAGAATTGTATAGGTTGTTATATGTGTTAGGTGAGAGCTTAGGCTAATCAAAGATTCAAATTTCAAGCTCACTTGTCCATATGCATCCTACCTTGACCCTAGCCCCATTACAACCTATAAACAAGTCCTCATGATGGATGTATGCATGCATTGAATAATTGTTGATTGTTAGATGAAAAAAAATCTTAAAAAGCATGAGTAGAAGAGGATTGAGTGAATCGACCCTATACACTTGAGCGACTAGAGCGGATACACTTCCGGTGAGGGTTCGATGCTCAATTCCTTGTTCCCGACTTTCATGAGCGTTCTTCTTGCAAGTCTATTTGAACTTCATTTTGATATTTGAATTGGTAGAGTTTGTGAGTCGTCATATGATCTTAGCCCTACTTGTTCATATATGTTCTTGGAGATTGATTTACTTTTAACCAAGTAGGTAGAATCATTTTGCATTTAGTTGCATGCATGTAGATAGGAGCATATAGTTTCTTTGCATTTAATAAATGTTCATACCCTTTTCTTGTCTTTCCTTACTCTTAGCATGAGGACATGCTTAGTTTAAGTGTGGGAAGATTTGATAAACCCCAATTTTGTGGTTTATCTTGTGCTTATTTTGGGGGATTTATCAACTTTTCTCACATTTATTCAATGAAATATCATGGTTTTGTAATTCTCCCTTAAATTGTGCTTAAGTGTGAAAACATGCTTTTTAGGCCTTAAAATAGCTAAATTTAACTCACTTTAATTCCATTCGATGCCTTGATATGTTTGTTAAGTGATTTCAGCTTTAGAATGCCAAGATTGGATTGAAGGAATAAAAAAAAAGCATGCAAAGTGGGAGAACTCATGAAGAAATGAAGAAACCGCAAAGTTGTCAAGCCTGACCTCTTCGCACTCAATCGACCATAACTTGAGCTACAGAGATCCAAATGAGGCGGTTCTAGTTGCGTTAGAAAGCTAACATTCGGGGCTTCAAAATAATATAAAATTTGTCATAGTTGCTTCGCGTTTAGGGATGTGCACGCGCACTGTACGTGTGCGTACTGATGTTGCACGTGGGTCCATTTTAGGCAACTCGTTGGGGGCGATTTTTGAAGTATTTTGGGCCTAATCTAACTCATTTTTGATGCTATTTTATGCAGAATTCAAGCTTGGGAAACGGAAGAGCAATTGTTTTGGAGTTTTGGCATCATGTAGCTTAGTTTCTAGAGAGAGAAGCTCCCTCTTCTCTCTAGAATTAGGGTTCTTAGGATATTTCCATCTTAGATCTAGGTCAATTTTCATGTTCTCATCTTGTTTCCTTCATAATTTCTTGTTTCTACTACTCTATTCTTCTTAGTTCTCTTGTCAATTTTACTTTTATGTCTCTTTTATGTTTATGAATGCTCATGTTGGATTTTGTTTACATTGAATGAAATTTAATGTTTGATGTTCTTTTAATTGTTGATTTGAGTTGTGAATTTACTTTTCTTACAATTGGTAGTTGGTAGATTTATTATTCTTGCATTTTTACTATGCTTTCCTTTTATGCCTTCCAAGTGTTTGACAAAATGCTTGGTTAGGCTTTAGAGTAGATTTTGGGCATTCTTGGCTTGAAAAGAGTAATTGGGCAATCTTGAGTCATTAATACCCAATTTAGATTGGTGATCTAGAGTTGTTAGTTAATATCATTTTCAATGACTCTAATCTCTTGCTAATTTAATTAGTGAGTTGATTAGGATTTTTGACGTGAGATTAACTAGTCTTGTTTTACTTTCTCTAATGAAAGATAACTCACACCTTCTTCCAACATTGGGGATGATGAAATAAGATAAATTCTTGTTAAGTATTGTTATGATTAATGACTATGATAGAAAGCCTATGATCTCAAACCTTGCCATGAATGTCCCTCTTTATTAATTGCTTTCTTTAATTGCTTGATTTACTTTTCTTGTCATTTATTTCATTGCCCCTTTTATCAACCAAGCCCCTTGCTCCTTCATAGCCAATAAGTAAATACTTCATTGCAATTCCTTGTGAGATGACCCGGAGTTTAAATACTTTGGTTAATTCTTATTTGGGATTTGTTATTTGTGACAACCAAATTTTTTATGTGAGAGTTGTTTGTTGGTTTAGAACTATACTAGCAACGAGATTTCATTTGTGAAATTCTAGACCAACACTCAATTTTTCATTATCATCATCCAGAAAGGAGAGAAAAAGGAAGAGGATTAAGCCCAAAAATAAAAATATCAAGGGAAATAAAATATAGGTAGGGCTAATGCCAAATAAGAGTGTTATTCTGAACTACATGGTAGCTACAACATGTAAATGAGAAAATAATGTAAGCAAAGGGCATATCATTGGTGCAAGAATTGCAACAATAAGGGGGAGAGAGTGGGTCATGAAAGACAATACAAGTTCATATCAATGCATAAGGAATACAAGTGTCATAAAAGATTAGCATTGACCTATAAATAATATCACCCAACAATGTAAAACAAGACACTAAGCACCAAAATAATGGAAGAAATATTCAACAGGTGAGTAAGAAAATTTAACACCAATGTTAAAACAACAAATATAGAAAAGAAAAGAGGAACAGACAACAAAATTAAAATGCAATGAATATAAGTATGCAAATGTAATAAGAAAAAGAAAAGAAAGAGGATAAAAATGAGAAGTGGGGATGTGAAGAGAGGAATAAGAAGAAAATAAGAAAGGAAGAAAAAAGGAGAAGAAACAGGGCAGAAACATGGTGCGAAAGCGACGCGCGCGCATGGGTCACGTATGCGCGTGAAAACATAAAAAGGCAGGTGACGCGTGAGCGTCGTCCACGCGTACGCGTGGGTGGCCCAAAATAAAAAGTGACACGCGAGCGTCGGTCACACGTGCGCGTGACTACTGTTCATGCCAGACGTACAAAAGTTGCACAATTCCATCACAACTCTCTGGTTTTTGTACGGGGGTAGCATTCAGGTACGACGCGTGCGCGTCGTCCATGCCTACGCTTTGGGGGCCCAAAATGCAAATGACGCGTACGCATCATCAAAGCGCACGCGTGGGTTGGGTTGTGCGCCTAGCACCCCACCCACATGGTTCCAGTGCAACTCTCTGGTTTTTGTACCAGGGGTTGCACAATCAGCATACGACGCGTACGCATTGCCCACGTGCATGCGTGGGTTGTCGATTTTTTTTTTATATATAATAAACTAACAAGTTTAAACATAACTTAAACTAAATAAACTGAACTAAAATTGAAAATTCAACTTATTACCAATATAGATAAAAGGGAAATTAGAAAGAATTTACCATGATGGGGTGTCTCCCACCTAGCACTTTTAGTTAAAGTCCTTAAGTTGGACATTTGGTGAGCTCCTTGTCATGGTGGCTTGTATTTGAACTTATCTTGAAACTTCCACCAATGCTTGGACTTCCAATAAGCTCCAACATTTCCAAGTGAATTCACCAAGCCTTGATGAAGTTCTTCACAAGCTTTAAGCTCCCAAAGTTGATCCTCTTGTATTCCCGGATCCCAATTCTGATTTCGACGCCCGTCTTCAAGTTGATCATCATTGTTCCAACCGGGTGACAAGCAATCTAAATTTTCTATGAAATACCAAACTCTTCTCTTAGATCCAACCAAATGATCACTAGTCCAACCCTTGCATCTAGCTCTTGAAATCTCAACCTTGATGAGTATTGATTTGCAACTCCAACCATTAAACATCCTTCTCTTACGCTTCATTCCACAAAGCCTTCTAAGTTGGCCATCTGTTTCAAGAATACCACACTCAAGTGGGACAATAAATCTAAGAGAGATAAGTTTTACCCACTCAAATGAAGGAGTAGATGACAACTTACGTAGAGAAGTCTCCAACGATCTTGACAAACCATATTCAACTCCCGTCCAATCTTGTCGAAGAACTTCCACCTTTTGAAAAGATTCTTCTCTTTCAAGCTTGTCCTCACCGAATTCATCTAACGCTTCTTCGTTACTCAAATCATAAGTATGAGGTTGAGAGAAATCTACCTCAATGTTGCTTTCAATTTCATCGGGAGAAGATTCTTCAAACTCAAGGGGTTTACTTGTGGATGCAAATTCATCACCAAGGGAACTTGCCTCTTGATCTATTCCATCCAATTCTTCATAGGGAATATGCCTTGGAAGTTATGCACCTTCTTCCTTAACATCTTTTTCAAGTCCAATGGAGGGGAATTCAATTGTAGATAGAAATTCATCAATTATTGAATCCATCTCTTGATCAACCTCCTCAAAGTCTTTAACCATGATATACTTTGGAGGTTGTACACCCTCCTCAACATCAAATTAAAACTTCTTGGAAGGAGGCTATATGACTTGAGGTTCCCATGGACTCTCAACAACTCTTAAGTCTTCAACCACTTCTTCCTCTTCAACAATTACGGCTTCCTCTAATTGTTCTAGTACAAAATCACATTTTTCATTTTTCACCGGAGTTTCTAATCTCTCCTTCATGCTACGCTCCTCATTAGATTCTCCACACATGGCCATGGGGTACTTTGAGTGTCGAAGCATAGGGAGACTAAATTATTTACTACCTTGGACAAGGTAGCCACGAATTCTAGTGTCTTCATTTGAGTTTCACGTTGCTCATGAAGTAGTAAAGCAAGAGAATCATCTATTGGGGTTTGGGGTGGATAGGAGGGTTCATTGGTTGGGAGAAAGAGCTCATAATAGGAAGGTGATTCATCTTGATAAAGATATGGATATAGATATGGGGTATATTGAGGTGGTGGTTCTTGGGAGTAATTGTGTTAGAATTGGGGAGGTTCTATGTATGGTTCATATAGCTTATAAGGTGGTTGGTATGGTGGATATGGGTTAGGAGTGAGTATGGTTGCGAGCTATATTGAGGAGGGGGTTCATAGGCATATGGTGGTGGTTTTTGGTAGTCACAAGGAGATCCACCATATCCATTGTCTTGGTATGCATCATGGAATGGCTCTTGCTCATAGTGCATCGGAGGAGGTTATTGCCAAAATGGTTGATCATAAGCTTGAGGTTCCTCCCACCTTTGATTGTTCCATCCTTGATGCATGTTCTCATTGTAGCTTCCATTCCCTACAACACTATTATAACCAAACTCATAGCCAAAAAGGTGAGAATTCATAATGAAAGGAGAAAATAAAAACAAGAACTAATAAGAAATGAGTAAACAAAGTCCTAAAACTAGAAAAAACTAACAAAAAAGCAAAAGGCAAATATATTCACAATATTCACAATAACCAATAATAAGGCACACATTTGCAATTCTATGGCAACGGCGCCAAAAACTTGACGAAGGAAAATTGTCGGTAAAGAATTTCTCAATAAAATCACGTTGTAAGTATAGATCTAAACCGACAAGCAATCCCTGGCAACGGCGCCAAAAACGTTGACCGAGGATTGCTTGTCAGTTTAGATCTATACTTGCAACGTGATTTTATTGAGAAATTCTTTATCGACAATTTTCCTCCGTCAGGCACCAAGTGGATATTTCGGAACATGGTGAAGATGGAAGCATTGCTAGAAATAAAGCAAGATTGGTGGCACAAGGATATGACCAAGAAGAGGGAATAGATTTTGATGAATCCTTTGCCCCTGTTGCCCGAATGGAAGCCATAAGACTTCTTCTAGCTTATGCTGCTTATTGTGGATTTAAATTATATCAAATGGATGTGAAATGTGCATTCTTGAATGGTGTGATAGATTGAGAGGTGTCTGTGGCACAACCACCTGGCTTTGAAAGTAAGAAATTTTCTAACCATGTTTTCAAACTATCAAAAGTTCTCTATGGTTTAAGACAAGCTCCTAGAGCTTGGTATGAGAGACTTAGCTCTTTTCCTTTGAAAAATGGCTTTCAAAGAGGCACCACAGACACTACTCTATTTATCAAGAATTCTAATGAATCTTTCATTCTAGTCCAAATTTATGTTGATGACATTATTTTTGGATCAGCCAATGAATCCCTTTGTACTGAATTTGGAAAACGCATGACAAGTGAATTTGACATGAGTATAATGGGTGAACTTAATTTCTTCCTTGGGCTTCAAATTAAGCAAACTGAAAATGGTATTTTTATTCATCAAGAGAAGTATGCCAAGAAACTAGTTAAGAAATTTAGTATGGAAAATGCCAAACCCATGGGAACTCCCATGCACCCTAATTCAAAATTAGAAAAGGGAGAAACTAAGAAAGATGTGGATGAGACTAGGTATAGAGGAATGATTGGCTCTCTTATGTACTTAACTTTCTCTAGACCTGATATTGTGCAAAGTGTTGGAATGTGTTCAAGATTCCAATCAAAACCAAAAGAGTCACATTTTTCAGTAGTAAAGAGGATCATAAGATATGTTCATGGCACATCCAATTTCGGATTATGGTACCCTAAGATTGATGACTTCTCTACAGTTGGTTATTGTGATGCAAATTTTGCTGGAGATAGAATCGATTGAAGGAGCACATCAGGCATTTATTGCTTCCTTGGAAAGTCTCTAAACGTGTGGTTTAGTAAGAAGTTGTCCACAGTAGCTTTATCCACTGTAGAGGTGATGAGCGGATAATTTATACGCTTTTTGGCATTGTTTTTAGTATGTTTTTAGTATGTTTTAGTTAATTTTTATTATATTTTTATTAGTTTTTAAATAAAAATCATATTTCTAGACTTTACTATGAGTTTGTGTATTTTTCTATGATTTCAAGTATTTTCTGGCTGAAATTGAGGGACCTGAGCAAAAATGTGATTCAGAGGCTAAAAAAGGACTGCATATGCTGTTGGATTATGACCTCCCTGCACTAGAAGTGAATTTTCTGGAGCTACAAAAGCCCAATTGATGCGCTCTTAATTACATTGGAAAGTAGACATCCTGGGCTTTTCAGCAATATATAATAGTCTATACTTTTCCCGAGATTTGATGGCCCAAACCGGCGTTTCAAGTCAGCATAGAAATTCTGGCGTCAAAACGCCAGAACTGGCATAAAAGCTGGAGTTAAACACCCAAACTGGCACAAAAGCTGGCGTTTAACTCCAAGAAAAGTCTCTACATGTGAAAGCTTCAATGCTCAGCCCAAACGCACACCAAGTGGACCCGGAAGTGGATTTCTGCATCAATTACTCATTTCTGTAATCCCTAGGTTACTAGTTATCTATAAATAGGACCTTTTGCTATTGTATTTTCATACTTTAGATCTGAGAATACTTTTCATCTTTGGAACTTATATGTTCACGTTTAAAGCTAGCCTGACGGCCATGCCTAGACCTTTTGTTCTTATGTATTTTCAACGGTAGAGTTTCTACACCCCATAAATTAAGGTGTGGAGCTCTGTTGTTCTTCATCAATTAATGGAAAGTACTACTGTTTTCTATTCAATTCACGCCTACTTCTTCTCTAAGATATACACTCGTTCTTCAACTTGATGAATGTGATGATCCGTGACACTCATCACTATTTTCACCTATGAACGCATGCCTGACAACCACTTCCGTTCTACATGCAAACAAGCTTGAATGTGTATCTCTTGGGTTTCTAATCTAAGATTAAAAGCTTCGTGGTATAGGCTAGAATTATTGGCGGCCATTCCTGAGATCCGAAAAGTCTAAATCTTGTCTGTGGTATTCCGAGTAGGATCTAGGAAGGGTGACTGTGACGAGCTTCAAACTCGCGAGTGTTGGGCGTAGTGACAGACGCAAAAGGATCAATGGATCCTATTCCAACATGATCAAGAACCGACAGATGATTAGAGTGCGGTGATAGCGCATTTGGACCATTTTCACTGAGAGGACGGGAGGTAGCCATTGACAACGGTGAAACCCAACATAGAGCTTGCCATGGAAAGGAGTATGAATGATTGGATGAAAACAATAAGAAAGCAGAAGTTTAGGAGGAACAAAGCATCTTCATACATTTATCTGAAATTCTCACCAATGAATTACATAAGTATCTCTATCTTATTTTTTTCATCTTTTAATTATCAATTCTCCATAACCATTTGAATCCGCCTGACTGAGATTTACAAGATGACCATAGCTTGCTTCAAGCCGACAATCTCCGTGGGATCGACCCTTACTCACGTAAGGTTTACTACTTGGACGACCCAGTACACTTACTGGTTAGTTGTGCGGAGTTGTGACAAAGAGTTGAGATTACAATTGTGCGTACCAAGTTGTTGGCGCCATTGATGATCACAATTTCGTGCACCAAGTTTTTGGCACCGTTGTCGGGGATTGTTCGAGTTTGGACAACTGACGGTTCATCTTGTTGCTCAGATTAGGTAATTTTATTTTATTTTTAAGCTTGTTATTCTTTTAATTTTCAAAAAAAAAATTTATATTCTGTTCTTCAGAGTTTTTAAGAATGAATTCTAGAGTTTCATGATGATCTGTTGAAGTCTGGCTGGCTATAAAGCCATGTCTAATCTTTTGAACCGAGGTTTCAACTTATCATCACAAGAGCTTGTTGATTTCTATCAATCTTGCTGTTGAATGTAATGATCTGCTAAAGCTTGGCTGGCCATTGGCCATGTCTAGTGTTTTGGACCGAAGCTTTCACTGAAAGCTTGGCTGGCTAGTAAGCCATGTCTAATTCCTGGACCGGAGTTTTAGACTAACATTGCATGATTCCTGGAATTCTCATTAAGAATTTTGAATTCCTTATTTTCTTTTTTAAACTAATTTTCGAAAAAAATACAAAAAAATTTATAAAATCATAAAAACAAAAAAATTTGTGCTTCTTGTTTGAGTCTAGTGTTTATTTTTAAGTTTGGTGTCCTGCATGTTCTATTTAATTCCCTGCATTTTTTGAATGTATGAATTATGTTCTTTATTAATCTTCAAGTTGTTCTTGATGATTTCTTTACTCTGATCTTTAAATTCTCTTGTTTTGTGTGTTTTGTTGTTTCTCATATGCATTCTCAATTTGTTAGTGTCTCTAATATGAAAATTTCTAAGTTTGGTGTCTTGCATGCATTGTTTGTTTGATCTTAGTTTTCATGATTAGTTGCATTTTGATTATTTCTCATCATTAAAAATTCAAAAAAAAATTTCAAAATTATGTCTTTTCAAGTTAATAATACAGAGAATTGAAGATTCAGAACATACAGCAGAAGAATTACAGAGAAAAAGTTGGGCGTTCAAAACGCCTAGTGAGGAAGGAAAACTGGCGTTTAAACGCCAGCCAGGGCACCTGGCTAGGCGTTAAACGCCCAAAAAGATAGTATTTTGGGCGTTAAAAGCCAGAAAGGATACCATTCTGGGCATTTAATGCCAGGATGGCACAAGAGGGAAGATTTTGTTTTCAATTCAAATCTTTTTCAAATTTTCATAATTTTTCAAAATCACATCTTTTTCAGATCATATCTTTTCAAAATCAAATCCTTTCCATTTTTTTACTATTTTCGAAAATCCTTGCTAACAATTAGTGATTTGATTCAAAAATTTCCTCCTTGTTAAGAAAGGTTCAATATTTGAATTTTAGAATCTTATCTTTTAAATTTCTTGTTAGCCAAGTCATTAATTTTAAAAAATCAAATCTTTTTAATTGTTTGTCAATTATATCTTTTTAAAATCATAGTTTCTCAATCATATCTTCTCAACCACATCCTTTTCAAAAATTATTTTCAATCATATCTTTTTGATTTCTAATTTCAAAATCTTTTTCAAAATCACTTAACTACTTCCTCAAATTTAATTTTTGAAAATCATCAACCAATTTTTCAAAAGTTCTTTTAATTATTTCAAAATCTTTTTAAAATTAATTTCGAAAATTCTTTCCCCCCTCCTCACCCTCTTCTATTTAAGGGGCTAACCCTCCTCCTCAATGTGCAATTCGGACTCCCTTTCTCTATAAGTTCGAATTCTCTCATCTCTACCTCCTTCTTCTATTCTTCTTTTTCTCTGACATCTCAAGGAATCTCTATACTATGATATAGAGGATTCCATACTTTCTTCTCCTCTCTTTCATATGAGCAGGAGCAAGGACAAAGGCATTCTTGTTGAAGATGATTCTGAACCTGAAAGGACCTTGAAGAGAAAGCTAAGAGAAGCTAAAGCACAACTCTCTTAAGAGGATCTAATAGAAATTTTCAAACAAGAAGAAGCCATGGCAGCCGAAAACAACAACAATGCCAACAATGCAAGGAAGGTGCTTGGTGACTTTACTGCACCTACTCCCAACTTCTATGGGAGAAGCATCTCTATCCCTGCCATTGGAGCAAACAACTTTGAGCTGAAGCCTCAATTAGTTTCTCTAATGCAACAGAATTGCAGGTTTCATGGATTTCCATTGGAAGATCCTCATCAGTTCTTAGCTGAATTCTTGCAAATCTATGATACTGTCAAGACCAATGGAATTAATCCCGAGGTCTACAGGCTTATACTTTTTCCCTTTGCTGTAAGAGACGGAGCTAGGATATGGTTGGATTCACAACCTAAGGAAAGCCTGAACTCTTGGGAAAAGCTGGTCAGTGCTTTTCTGGCCAAATTCTTTCCACCTCAAATATTGAGTAAGCTTAGAGTGGAAGTCTAGACCTTCAAACAGAAGGAAGGTGAATCCCTCTATGAAGCTTGGGAAAGATACAAGTAATTGATCAGAAGGTGTCCTTCTGACATGCTTTCTGAATGGAGCATCATAGGTATCTTCTATGATGGTCTGTCTGAACTGTTCAAGATGTCATTGGACAGCTCTGCTGGAGGATCTCTTCATCTGAAGAAGACGCCTGCAAAAGCTCAGGAACTCATTGAGATGGTTGCAAATAACCAATTCATGTACACTTCTGAAAGGAACCCTGTGAATAATGGGACAAATCAGAAGAAAGGAGTTCTTGAGATTGATATTCTGAATGCCATATTGGCTCAGAACAAAATATTGACTCAGCAAGTCAATATAATTTCTCAGAGTCTGTCTGGCATGCAAGCAGCAACAGGCAGTACCAAAGAAGCTTCATCTGAAGGAGAAGCTTATGATCCTGAGAACCCAGCAATGGAAGAGGTGAATTACATGGGAGAATCCTATGGAAACACCTATAATCCTTTATGGAGAAATCACCCAAATCTCTCATAGAAGGACCAACAGAGGCCTCAACAAGGCTTCAACAACAGTAATGGTGGAAGAAATAGGTTTAGCAATAGCAAGCCTTTTCCATCATCTTCTCAGCAACAGACAGAGAATTCTAAGCAGGGCCACTCTGACTTAGCAACTGTAGTCTCTGATCTATCTAAGACCACTCAAAGTTTCATGACTGAAACAAGGTCCTCTATTAGAAATTTGGAGGCACAAGTGGGTCAGCTGAGTAAAAAAATTACTAAACTCCCTCCTAGTACTCTCCCAATTAATACAGAAGAGAACCCAAAGAGAGAATGCAAGGCCATAAACATATCCCACATGGCCGAATGCATAGAGGAGGGAAAGGCAGTGATTTCCACTGAGGAAGACCTCAATGGACGTCCACTGGCCTCCAAGGAGTTTCCTAATGCGAAACCATGGGAATCTGAGGCTCATACAGAGACCATAGAGGTTCCATTGAATTCACTTCTGCCATTCATGAACTCTGATGAGTATTCTTCCTCTGAAGAGGATGAAGATGTTACTGAAGAGCAAGTTGCTAAGTACCTTGGAGTAATCATGAAGCTAAATGCCAAGTTATTTGGTAATGAGACTTAGGAGGATGAACCCCCCCTTGCTCACCAAAGAACTGGATGACTTGACTAGGCAGAGATTACCTCAGAAGAGATAGGATCTTGGAAAGTTCTCAATACCTTGTACCATAGGTACCATGACCTTTGAGAAGGCTCTGTGTGACCTGGGGTCAAGTATAAACTTCATGCCTCTCTCTGTAATAGAGAAGCTAGGGATCCTTGAGGTACAAGCTGCAAGAATCTCACTGGAGATGGCAGATAATTCAAAGAAACAGGCTTATGGACTTGTAGAGGATGTCTTGGTAAGGGTTGAAGGTCACTACATCCCTGTTGATTTCATAATCCTAGACACTGGGAAGTGTATGGATGAATCCATCATCCTTGGCAGACCCTTCCTAGCCACCACAAAAGCTGTGAATGATGTTGACAGAGGAGAATTGGTCATTCAAGTGAATGAGGACTCCCTTGTGTTTAAAGCTCAAGGATCTCCCTCTGTAGTCATGAAGAGGAAGCATGAAAAGCTTCTCTCAATGTAGAGTCAAAGAGAGCCCCCACATTCAAACTCTAAGTTTGGTGTTGGGAGGCTATCATCATGCTCTGAGTATCTGTGAGGCTCCATTAGAGCCCACTGTCAAGCTATTGACATTAAAGAAGCGCTTGTTGGGAGGCAACCCAATTTTATTTAATCATATCTATTTATTTTCCAATGTTATATTATGTTTTCTGTAGGTTGATGATCATGTGAAGACACAAAAACAACTGAAAAAGCAAAAACAGAATGAAAAATAGTATTAAAAATAGTACACCCTGGAGGCGAAGCTTACTGGCATGTAAACGCCAGTAAGGGTAGCAGAATGGGCGTTCAACGCCCAGTCTTGCACCATTCTGGGCGTTTAACGCCAGAAATGGGCATAGAGCTGGCGTTTAAACGCCAGAAAGGGGAGAAAAGCTGGCGTTAAACGCCAGAAATGGGTAGCAACCTGGCGTTTAACGCCAGGATTGGCAATCAAGGGGGCGTTTACACGCCAACATGGTGTAGGGATGAGAAATCCTTGACACCTCAGGATCTGTGGACCCCACAGGATCCCCACCTACCTCCTCTCTCTCTCTCTCTCTTCTTCACACCTTCCCATAACACCCTTCCCCAAATACCCTTCACCAATCACCTCAGTACCTCTTCCCTAAAAACCCCTCACCTATCAAATCCTACCCTCTTCTCCATAATCTCTTCACCAATCCACATCCATCCACCATAGATACCCACCTACCTCACCATTCAAATTCAAACCACTTTTCTTCCCAAACCCACCCATACATGGCCGAACCCTACCCCTCTCTCCACTCCTATATAAACCCATCTTCACTCATTCATTTTCACACATCATACACACTACTTCTCCCCCTTGGCCGAACCATAAAACCCATCCATCTCCTCAATTTTCTTCTTCTACTCTTTTTTTTCTTCTTTTTCTCGAGGACGAGCAAATCTTCTAAGTTTGGTGTGGTAAAATCTAAAGCTTTGTATTTTTCCATAACCATTTATGGCACCTAAGGCCGGAGAAACCTCTAGATAGAGAAAAGGGAAGGCAAAAGCTTCCACCTCTGAGTCATGGAAAATAGAGAGATTTATCTCAAAGATCCATCAAGACCACTTCTATGAAGTTGTGGCCAAGAAGAAGGTGATTTCCAAGGTCCCTTTCAAACTCAAAAAGGGTGAATATCCGGAGATCCAACATGAGATTCGAAGAAGAGGTTGGGAAGTTCTCACCAACCCCATTCAAAAAGTTGGAATCTTAATGGTTCAAGAGTTTTATGCCAATGCATGGATCACCAAGAACCATGATCAAAGTGTGAACCCGGACCCAAAGAATTGGCTTACAATGGTCCGGGATAAATGCTTACATTTTAGTCCAAAAAATGTAAGGTTGGCATTCAACTTGCCCATGATGCAAGGAGATGCACGCCCCTACACTAGAAGGGTCAACTTTGATCAAAGGTTGGACCAAGTCCTCATAGACATTTGTGAAGAGGGCGCTCAATGGAAGAGAGATTCAAGAGAGAAGCTGGTTCAACTAAGAAGGCATGACCTCAAGCCCATGGCTAGGAGATGGTTGGAGTTCATCCAACGCTCAATCATTCCTACTAGCAATCGGTCTAAAGTTACTACAGACCGGGCTATCATGATCCATTGCATCATGATTGGAGAGGAAGTAGAAGTTCATGAGGTTATATCCCTAGAACTCTACAAGGTGGCGGATAAGTCCTCTACTTTGGCAAGGTTAGCCTTCCCTCATCTCATTTGTCACCATTGCAATTCAGCTGAAAGTGACATAGAGGAAGACATCCTCATTGATGAGGATAAGCTCATCACTAAGAAAAGGATGGAGCAAACAAGAGAGCCCACTCATGGACAAGAGCATGAGAAAATTCCTCATCATGAAATCCCTGAGATGCCTCAAGGGATGCATTTTCCTCCACAAAACTATTGGGAGCAAATCAACACATCCCTAGGAGAATTAAGTTCCAACATGGGACAAATAAGGGTGGAGCACCAAGAGCATTCCATCCTCCTCCATGAAATTAGAGAAGACCAAAGAGTCATGAGGGAGGAGAAACAAAGGCAAGAAAGAGACATTGAGGAGCTCAAGGACTCCATAAGATCTTCAAGAGGAAGAAGAAGCCGCCATCACTAAGGTGGACCCGTTCTTTAATTTCTTTGTTCTTATTTTTCTATTTTTTGAAAATTATGCTTTATGTTTTATTTATGTTTGTGTCTTATTACATGATCACTAGTGTCTAAGTGTCTATGCCTTAAAGCTATTAATGTCCTATGAATCCATCACCTTTCTTAAAACGAAAAGTGTTTTTAATTGCAAAAAGAAAAAGAAGTACATGAATTTCCAATTTTAAAACAGATTAATTATTTTGATGTAGTGGCAATACTTTTTGTTTTTTTGAATGAATGCTTGAACAGTGCATATTTTTGAATTTGTTGTTCATGAATGTTAAAATTGTTGGCTCTTGAAAGAATGATGAAAAAAGGAGAAATGCTATTGATAATCTGAAAAATCATAAAATTGATTCTTGAAGCAAGAAAAAGTAGTGAAAAGCTTGCAGAAAAAAAATGGCGAAAAAAATAAAAGAAAGAAAAAAAGGCAAGCAGAAAAAGCCAATAGCCCTTTAAACCAAAAGGCAAGGGTAAAATAAAAAGGATCCAAGGCTTTGAGCATCAGTGGATAGGAGGGCCTAAAGGAATAAAATCCTGGCCTAAGCGGCTAAACCAAGCTGTCCTTAACTATGTGCTTGTAGCGTGAAGGTGTCAAGTGAAAGCGTGAGACTGAGTGGTTAAAGTCGTGGTCCAAAGCAAAAAGAGTGTGTTTAAGAGCTCTGGACACCTCTAATTGGGGACTCTAGCAAAGCTGAGTCACAATCTGAAAAGGTTCACCCAGTTATGTGTCTGTAGCATTTATGTATCCGGTGGTAATACTGGACAACAAGATGCTTAGGGTCACGGCCAAGACTCATAAAGTAACTGTGTTCAAGAATCAACATACTGAACTAGGAGAATCAATAACACTATCTAAATTCTGAGTTCCTATAGATGCCAATCATTCTAAACTTCAAAGGATAAAGTGAGATGCCAAAACTGTTCAGAAGCAAAAAGCTAATAGTCCCGCTCATCTAATTAAGACTGATCTTCATAGATGTTTTTGGAATTCATTGTATATTCTCTTCTTTTTATCCTATTTGATTTTCAGTTGCTTGGGGACAAGCAACAATTTAAGTTTGGTGTTGTCATGAGCGGATAATTTATACGCTTTTTGGCATTATTTTTAGTATGTTTTTAGTATATTTTAGTTAATTTTTATTATATTTTTATTAGTTTTTAAATAAAAATCACATTTCTGGACTTTAATATGAGTTTGTGTGTTTTTCTGTGATTTCAGGTATTTTCTGGCTGAAATTGAGGGACCTGAGCAAAAATCTGATTCAGAGGCTGAAAAAAGACTGCAGATGCTGTTGGATTCTGACCTCCCTGCACTTGAAGTGGATTTTCTGGCGCTACAGAAGCCCAATTGGTGCGCTCTCAATTAAGTTGAAAAGTAGACATCCTGGGATTTCCAGCAATATATAATAGTCTATATTTTGCCCGAGATTTGATGGTCCGAACCGGCGTTCTAAGTCGGCATAGAAATTCTGGCGTCAAAACGCCAGAACTGGCATAAAAGCTGGAGTTAAACGCCCAAACTGGCACAAAGCTGGCATTTAACTCCAAGAAAAGTCTCTACATGTGAAAGCTTCAATGCTCAGCCCAAACACACACCAAGTGGGCCCAGAAGTGGATTTATGCATCAATTACTCATTTCTGTAAACCCTAGGTTACTAGTTTTCTATAAATAGAACCTTTTGCTATTGTATTTTCATACTTTAGATCTGAGAATACTTTTCATCTTTGGAACTTATATGTTCACGTTTAAGGCTGGCCTGACGGCAATGCTTAGACCTTTTGTTTTTATGTATTTTCAACGGTGGAGTTTCTACACCCCATAGATTAAGGTGTGGATCTCTGCTGTTCTTCATCAATTAATGGAAAGTACTATTGTTTTCTATTCAATTCACACCTACTTCTTCTCTAAGATATACACTCGTTCTTCAACTTGATGAATGTGATGATCCGTGACACTCATCACTATTCTCACCTATGAACGCGTGCCTGACAACCACTTCCGTTCTACATGCAAACAAGCTTGAATGTGTATCTCTTGGGTTTCTAATCTAAGATTAAAAGCTTCGTGGTATAGGCTAGAATTATTGGCGGCCATTCCTAAGATCCGAAAAGTCTAAACCTTGTCTGTGGTATTCCGAGTAGGATCTGGGAAGGGATGACTGTGACGAGCTTCAAACTCGCGAGTGTTGGGCGTAGTGACAGACGCAAAAGGATCAATGGATCCTATTCCAACATGATCGAGAACCAACAGATGATTAGCCGTGCGGTGACAGCGCATTTGGACCATTTTCACTGAGAGGACGGAAGGTAGCCATTGACAATGGTGAAACCAAACATAGAGCTTGCCATGGAAAGGAGTATGAATGATTGGATGAAGACAATAGGAAAGCAGAAGTTCAGGAGGAACAAAGCATCTTCATACACTTATCTGAAATTCTCACCAATGAATTACATAAGTATCTCTATCTTATTTTATTCATCTTTTAATTATCAATTCTCCATAACCATTTGAATCCGCCTGACTGAGATTTACAAGTTGACCATAGCTTGCTTCAAGCCGACAATCTCCGTGGGATCGACCCTTACTCACGTCAGGTTTATTACTTGGACGACCCAATACACTTGTTGGTTAGCTGTGCGGAGTTGTGACAAAGAGTTGAGATTACAATTGTGCGTACCAAGTTGTTGGCGCCATTGATGATCATAATTTCGTGCACCAAGAGGCTGAGTATATTGCTACTTCTTGTTGTTCTCAGCTTATTTGGTTGAAAACTCAACTTGCTGATTATAAATTAAATGTTGAAAGTATTCCCTTGCTGTATGACAATATGAGTGCCATTAATATTTCAAAAAATCCAGTTTTGCACTCTAGAACTAAACATATTGAAGTGAGATTTCACTCAATAAGAGAACATGTTCAAAAGGAGAATATTAGCATTCAATTTATTAAATCAGAGGATCAATTAGCAGATATTTTTACCAAACCACTAGCTGAAGACAGATTCTGCATGCTTAGGACTAATCTAGGGATTCTAAGTCATGATTCATTGTTTGAAAATTGATAATGTGTTTGTTGAGGTTTTTGTCTCACATGTTAGTGTGAGATAATTCTGAGCAAATGAAGAATCATCTCTCTGAACCGTTTTGGGCTGATGTGCACGTGCTGAATCATCTAGGCCAACCTTAAAATTTAGATTCTGGGTAGTCTAATATGTTTCCTTAAAATAAACCCCCTCTGGGCCCAAATGAGTGTTACATCATACATGTGTCTTATTCTCTTTTATTTTATTCTTTTTGTCCTATTGTCAAAAGTTTTCAAATCTAAAATTAATTTCTGTTTTATTTTTAATAAAATCAAGTCACCTTTTTATGATGCCAAGTCTTTTCATTGTCAAGTCAAAGTGATGCAGTTGCATAGGAACAAGAAACTTCCTTTATGGCAGTTACTAAACCTCTCTCTTCATAAAGTCCTCCACTAACCCTTCGGTTTCTCCCTCCACTACCTTTAGTACTTCTCCTTCTTTTTTAAAAACCAGGGCTAAACCTAATGAGGAAGAAAGTTATTCAGCAGAAACCCCCACGTGAAAGGCTTCTCAAACTCCTTGAATCTTCTAAGCCTCCCACTCGTTCACGAGACCAGACATTCACTCCATCACCTTCTCCTTCTACATCTCCTCCTCGCACTAACCCTATGGTGTAGACCAAGACCACACCAAGATATCCTTCCTCTGCCAAGCCAATGCCACCACCAAAGGAGCCTCTTTCAAAACCGAGTTCTTCGAAACCCAGTTCATCAAAAGGTAAACACCCTACTACTGCTGAAGAACCAGTCCCTGAGTCAACTTAATCTAAGCCCAGGTATGTTCCTACTCGTCTTCAAAGAGGTAAACTATGTATCTCTCTTAAATCTGTTAAGGAACCAGACATTGATCCCTTTGCACACAAATCACACTTCATGACCTCCCACTCATACTATAACCCTCACAAATTTAATTCTACCATGAATAATGATTTTTATAAAGGAGTTATTCAGTATCATATCCTGTGTCCCTATTTTCTTGCTGATTTACCCAATCTGAAAAAGAAAGGTTTTCCTTATGTTAAAAATTTAGAATTTCTAGACCGAAATCATCTTTTTAACATCAAAAAGCCAGTGTAACCCCTTTTAGTCAAAGAGTTTTATGCTAATATGACTTACCATGAGGGGACTGTTCATTCCTATGTAAAAGGCTGTGACATAATTCTAAATAATGAAACCATCAGTGATTCTCTGAAATACACTGATGTTGGTGCATATGCCTATACATCTGGTAAATGGGATGAAGGGTTGGGTCTCTTTTTTTATGATGCTTTGGCCTTTGTATGTGAACGTATTTCGTTGATTGATGGTATCACTCCAAATCACAGAGTCCTAGGTCACTCTCGTGCTTAGTTGCACCACATAGTGAACCATATCATCATTCCTCAAAGTGGTTTATATCACAGGGTGTCTTACTATGATACTCTTGTTTTGTATGCTATTCCCACAAAAACAGAAATCTCTTTTGCATATTTAATAGTAAGGTATATGTTTGATTGTGTTTGAAGTGAGAAGAAGGATAAAGCTCCTCTTTATGGCATGTTCTTAACCTGTATTTTTTAGCATTTTGGTGTTGACTTGTCAAATGAGTCATATGAAAATAGACACTCTTATAAAATAGGAGGAGATTCAGTGAAACAGCAGAAAAAGAGACCCACTCGTTCTGAAAGGGTGGTTCTTGATGATGATGATGATGATTTCATTCTTGAGGAATCTTTTCCTCCATCCACCACGGGAACTTCAGCCTCCACTAGACACAAAACTATTCTGTATGAAGTTGTTAAGGATGTGTTGCAGGAATTTGTTTCTCATTCCATCCATCTGATTGCTATGAGCAAAGAAAAGAGAAAGCTTGCTGTGAAATATGGGAACTTCCTCAGAAAATCAAGAGATAGAGTGACAATTTTTATGAAGTTCATTGACAATCTCAAGGAGGATGACAATACTGCCACTGATCCTGAAGAAGAAGCTGGTTCTGATGAGGATGGTTCGGATGCCTGAATTTGTCTCATGTTGCTGCTGCCTTTTGTTCACCTTTGGACTAATATTTTGTTGTAGGTTTTTAGTTAATCTTAGTGCACATTTGAACTTTACATTCACTTTTCCACCCTTAATGACAAAAGGGGGAGTAGTAGCATATGAATTTGAATTTACTGATTTTGCTGCTGCTGCAATTTTTTGGCATGTGAATTTGAACTTGCTTTATATGATATGTTGCTGATTTACGTTGTTAGTCTTGATGCTCTGTTTTGGTTAAATCTTGAGCTGGATAATTGTTATTATTACTGAGATGTTCTGATTCAGTTTTAGGCTGAACTTTTGGCTATTTTTGTAAAATCCTTTAGCTCTGTCTCATGAGATGTTATAACTATTTGAAACTAGTACTGTTTTCTGCATCCATGGATAGTATATAGTATTTTATTGTGTTCCCAATAAGTATATGCAAATAGGAAAGAAGAGAAGAGCATAAATCTAGGGGGAGCAACCCTTAAAAAGGAAAGGAGGAGCAACACAAAAAGCAAGTGACACCACTCAAAGGGAAGTTCCTTAACTTTATTCAAATTCAGTTCCTTTTGATTAAATGTTAGTATTAAATTTGTCATCAAGGGGGAGATTCTTGAGTTAAGAAATTAACTAACATGATTGATGATGACAAACATTATTTTATTGGGTTAACTACCCAATTAGATTTAATCAATTTTGATTAAGTGATGCAGGCCACTAGTAATGAACACAGCAGCAGCCCAATGGAACAAAGTGAATCTGCGATTATGGGTAACTTTTTCAAACAAAGCCCAAATAAAAAGTAACAAAGAAATCAAATGGGCTGAGCGGTAAGTGAATAAAATCCAAGCCCAAAGCATTTCACCCAAGCTGATCCTCTAAAGGCAACGTTCACCTTTTTCATTCGGTCAGACACAGAGAAAAGAGAGAGAACTTCGTTCCTCTTGCTTGATTCATCAAAGAAGAAAGAAAGAGAAAACTTAATTAGAAAGGCAAAAGTTTAATCACCCAAATCTAACCATCTTAGGCTAAGTCAGAAGTTAAAGGTGATTTGTTTCCTCTTGCATGCATTTTACTTTCCTTTCTTCTTCTCCAACTCTCTATCAATCCAATTTGAAATACATGGAAAAAGTTATTTTTGATAATCACTGTTGTGAATCAATGACCAAAATCGTTTCTTGGGGACAAAGTTGTAGCTCAAGAGTTCAGATCTGGGTTTACCATTGAAAATATTTTTCTTTGCTATTCTGATGCATTTGGTCAAGCAAAATGGGTCTGTTCCAGAATTCCTAAATTGAGGATTAATGAAAAAAAATGAAAAGCTAAGTTGGTAGCACACAGCTCGAGGAGTTGACTTGGAAGAGAGCAACTTAGCAACATGCAAAGAGATACAAAAGAAGATTTTTCATCCTTCTGAAGTAAGGAGAGAGAACCAGGGTTTGAAGTTGTTGTTTTGAGAAGTTTTCTCTGAAGAGTTCATCAACTTGGACAGTATTCTCTAATTAAAGAGGCATTCCGCTATAATAAGGAAATCAATAAGAGTCCAGTAAATCCAGTTCAACACATAGCAACAGAGGCTGTTGAAGCATCAATCTCCTTCATATTTTACAGATTGAAATTTTATTTTCAATGTATATCTTTCTGTAATTTCCTGAGTGATAAAAGGCTGAAAGAGAGAGCTTATGAAAAAGCCAAAGAGTGATAAAAGGTTGAGTGATACACTTGAGTGAAAAGCCTAGAGTGATTTCAGATTTCTTTAGGTTGTTTCCTATGTCTTGTGTCTTGTACCTGTGAGGTACCCCTTTCTTAGTTGGGTAAGTACTAAGAGTGAAGAGTTAGGTATTAGCATAGCCAAGTCAAGTTAGGTTAGAACTTGAGAGGAAAAAAACTATGTCAATCCTGTGAAATTGGTGTATGTAATACTTTAACTATAGTGGAAATTCCACCACTGTTGTGGTGGAGACTGGATGTAGGTTGCATTGCACAAGGCAATTGAACCAGGATACATGATGGTGTCAATTTCTCTCTTCCCTTCTCTGTTCTGTTTTCTAATATTCATGAGACAAAACGAAATTATCTCATAAATTTTTCGCTGTTGAGTTCAAACAGATTCAGATTGAAAGTTAGTTTTTATAGGGTTATTTCATCAAAGTAAAAGAACATCATAGATTCAACCCCCTTCTCTAAGCCTTCTACAACATTCACATCTTCTTGAAAGTAGAGTAAAATAAGACATCGGCACTACTACCTGGGTCTAGTAGTGTTTTTCTTACCAACAGTTCTCCAGCTTGGATGGAGATTACCATTGGATCATCAAGGTTGGGGGTTGTAGAACTGAGGTCGGATTGGGTGAAGGTTATTGTGATGTCTGGGGCATCTTTCTTTTCCTTGATTGTGTTGTTCCTACGATTGCTAGCATGGCTTGATAACTTCGTTTTCTTGCCGAGGTTTTTTCACCTCCACCCACGTATCCTCCTGATATATGGTTGATGATGCCTCTTGGCGGGTTGGGATTTATCCACCGTTTTTTCTCCTTTTCTATTGATGTTTGCTGATGCTTGTCTTGGTCCAAACTATTTTCTTTGGTCTTTTGTCCTTCAATAAACTTGTCTAGGAGACCTTGCCAAGCTAATCTCTCCAGCAGGTCCTTTGCTATCACATACTCGTCAGTTGTATGTCCGAACTTCTGGTGGAAGGCGCGGTATTTGTTTTTGTCCACAAACCTCTGGTTCTGATAGCTTCTTGCTCGGACAGGTGGTTTGATTATTTTGGCATGACGAATCTTCTTGATTATGTTCTCCCTCTTGGTGTTGAACTTGGTGTAGGTATCAAATTTTGGGGCGAGTGACGGATGCCCAAATGCATAAGTTTGGATTTTCACACTAAAAGTAAAATTTGTCCGTTACAAGTATAGTCCAAACCCAACAATTGAGCATCAATCAAATAATAAAGTAAATACAAAATAACCGAGAGTAATGAAACCTCAGGTCGTTCTCCCTAGGAGTTGTAATAAAATGTACAATTATTGGCTATGAGAGAGAGCATGGGGAATTGAGAATGAAAGCAAGAGAGCAAGGGAATGTAAATAGCAACGGAGTGAAACAAGCATGCAAGGAGTTGAAAAGAAAGCAATTAAAGGACTCTTGGCAAGAATTGGGAAATTTAGGTTTCTTATCCTAGTTATGGACCACAAACATGGCAATTGTGTGGAATCAATCCAAACAAGTCAATCCTCCTTGAGAATTGATCAAAAAGCCATAATTGATCTCAATCCATAAGTCCTAGTCAACTCACTAATTACTTAGTGAAAGACTAGCGTCAATGGAAACCAAACCAATTAACTATTCTCACACAATGCAAAATGGACATCCACAACTCAATTCCACCCAAACACCCAGTTACTCAACCAAGAGTGTAAAAACTAAACATGCAAGAAATTAAACATTAAAGCAATAAAAGTTAAAAGCAATTAAAGACAAGGAAAGGAAACTTTAAATGTAAGAAAACATCTTGGCAAGTAATTGAGAGCTAAGGCTACCTATCCTAGTCATTGACCACAAATATATGATGATTCTGTATACCTAAATAAACCGGGTGATCTATCTTAAGGGGTTTCTATTCTAACCAAACACCGATGTCCCACAGCCTTCACCAACCTATCCTCCATGCGATCCCATCGTCAACGCCTTCCGAATCCCCTCAATCCCAGTAGAAAGCACAATTAATAACAATGCAAGTGATTCACAAGTAAAAGCATACAAGGCAAGTAGATCAAGTAGGCAAATAGGCATGTTATTCAATTAGGCATACAATTACAAGTCGGCAAAGCAAACAAACAGATAGAAAATGCATATGATGAATGCCTGCCCTACTGGCTGTGATATCACATTGTCGGTTCAACTGCCAACCCGACACATCTCCATGGAAACGTCGCCCTTCGGATTTCTCATATGGGAACCCCCGAGATATAGTGCCCAGATCATTGTCCAGGTATCGGCGCCTGCTCGCCCTATAGATCCGAAGGGATGTGAGCGGGATACTCTTGCCTCAGACCTCACATCTCAACGTAAGCGGGATTAACCACCGTCCTTACGCCGCCGTCGCTACCTCGTCAGGCGGGATTAACCACCGTCCGTGCCAGGTGCATAGCATCTCATAATATCATATAAAATTATTATTTCAGTGGTTTTCAAAAGCATTTTCAGTATACAGAGATCCATCACTTCAATCCGAGTCCCCGACTCATCTCAACCACTGGCCATTCATAACTCAGTATCCAAATATGAACCGTTCATCATTCCTCATCTCATATATCATTCATCCTTCACCTGTCAAACCCCTAATCAGCACACCAGAAACCTAGGCCTCCGTTTTCTAATTTATCTTAAAATCAAGTACTTGAACCCTTAAGTTATATCCATGTTCTAATACTCAAAACTAGGCTCAAAAATCTTAAAATGGTGTTTTAGAAGCTCACAACCTTGTTGAAAAGGTAGAATAGTTGAAAAACAAGAAAATTTTGAGAAACAGGACGTGTGCGGCCGCACAGGGGTGTGTGCGTGCGCACATCCAGGAAATTTTTAAGAGTGTATGTGTCAAAACTCAAATTGGTCTGTTCACTCGCACGACCTGTGCTAGCGCCCCCAACAGACTGACCTTCCCAACGTGGCGTCCGCACAGGTTGGCATTCTTCCTTAGATATGTGCGCGCACAAGTTGTGCTAGCACTGCAAACAGAGCACACTCCCCGGCCTGTGCGTGCGCACAGGTCGAAATTTCGCAGGGTGTGCGTCCGCACAAGAGTGTGCGCCCGCACATATCCGAAATCAGGAAATTCTGCAATTTTGCAGAATTTCAGATTTTTAACACCAACTTTGCCAGATCATAACTTCCTCTACAAAGTTCCAATTTTCACAAAATTTATATCGATTTAAAGGGGTTTTCAAATATCTTTAATTATAAACAAATTTCAATCAATTTTGAAAACCGAGGCAAAAGTTATGATCGGACAAAGTTCACCAAAAATCCAATTTTTACCAGACTTTACAATTACCACCATATCTTGCCATACCCATACCAAATCATACCAAACCATCCAAAACTCCATTTTTCATCAAAATGTACTTGTTATATCATAATACACCAACCTTACCACATTCTTCTTCTCATTTCATTACTCTCAATTCCTCCTTGAGAATTGGTCAAAAAGTCATAATTGATCTCAATCCATAAGTCCTAGTCAACTCACTAATTACTTAGTGAAAGACTAGTGTCAATGGAAACCAAACCAATTAACTATTCTCACACAATGCAGAATAGACATCCACAACTCAATTCCACCCAAACACCCAATTTCTCAACCAAGAGTGTAAAAACTAAACATGTAAAAATTAAACATTAAAGCAATAAAAGTTAAAAGCAATTAAAGACAAGGAAAGGAAACTTTAAATGCAAGAAAACATCTTGGCAAGTAATTGAGAGTTAAGGCTACCTATCCTAGTCATTGACCACAAACATATGATGATTATGAAGAGTTAATCATATTTAGTCAACCTTACATCGAAGATAAGTCAAATATGCATAGTTAATTCCAATCCCTAAGTCCTATGTCAACATTAAGGGGTCACATAGAGTCAAGGGAGACCAAATCAACTAACCACTCTAATATATCAAACAAGAATAGACATCAATGACTCAAGGATCACTAAAGTCATCAATTTCAAGTCAAGAGTGAATAAAAACTATGTAAAGACTAAGCCAAGCATTTTATCAAACACTTGGTGTGCATGAAAATAAAATAATATTAAATTACAATAAAATATATTCTAAAACTACCAAAGTAAGAAAATAACAATAACAACTAAAGAAAGCAATAAATGACATGGAAACATAAATTTGCATTAATTGAAAGTAAAATGTAACAAGAGTGTCATAAAACATAAAATGACAAAATAAAGAAAATAGCAAGAGAAATGAAGAAAAACAAAGATGCAATAACAATAAATGACAAGGAAAAGTAAATGAAAACAAGAAGTAAACATAGAAATTACAAGAAATTAAACTAAAGAACCCTAATTCTAGAGAGATGGGGGATCTTCTCTCTCTAGAAACTAAGAGAAAAGCATGTAAAAGCTAAACCTAATTGCCCCCTCCCCCTTCATTCCTTTTCACTTTGGCCTTAAGTAGCTTCAGAAAATGAGTTGGACTGGGTTTTGGAGGCCCAGAATTCGCCTCCAACGATTTGCAATTAATGACCTACGCATATGCACGCATGCATACGCACGACCTACTGTGCGTACGCACGGTTGCGCAGAATTCCATCGTGCGTACGCACGATATTTGGTGTGTGCGCACCTTCGTAGCAGCTTCCAAACTCCATTTTCTTCATGATTTCTCCCTTTTTAGATGCTCTTTCTTCACTTCTTCAACCCAAACTTGCCTTGGAAACCTGAAATCACTTAACAAATACATCAAGGCACCAAATGAGATTAAAGTGAATTGAAATTGACTAAATTAAGCACAAAAGAGCATGTTTTCACTTTCAAGTACAATTTAGGAAGAAATCTCAAAAGCATGCTATTTAGATGAATAAATATGGGTTTATGTGATGAAATCCACTCAAATTAAACCTAAATATATCGTAAAATATAGACTCATTAGCGAGCTTAAAAGGTTTCTTTGGCTCTTTATTGTTCGGTGATCTAAAAGTCCTTTCCTCTTCCCTTCTAGGTTGGTGTTTGTCCACCTTCCGAGCTTCACGAAGCTCTTCGATTTCCATCTGTCCTACTGCTCTTTCTCGGAATTCGTCCAATGTCCTTGGTTTTGTTACTGCGATCGTCTCTTGGAACTTGCCAGGTCGAAGGCCGCTTTTGAGGGCATGTAAGTGGACTTCTGGGTTTAAATCTGGAATCTCCATGGTCGCCTTGGCGAATTACGTCATGTAGTCTTTCAAGTTCTCATGCTGTCCCTGCTTGATGGTGCTCAGGTAGTCTGACCCGTGCACATATATTCTTGATGTAGCAAAGTAATCAATGAAGAACCTCGCCAGTTCTTTGAAAGAAGATATTGATCTTGCAGACAACTTAGAAAACCATCTAGATAGGTAGGGAAAGCTCAGCAAAGTATAGGTTCAAAAGCACCATTAAAGAATATCATAGATTGAAATTTCTTAATATGGGCACGAGGATCACCGAACCCCTTGTATGGTTCAAGGGCGGTAGGCAATACAAAGTTCTTTGGCATTTGAAATTTGGTGATCTCGTCCGAGAAAGGGTTGTCTATGGTCATCTTTTCTTTTGGCGGGGTGAGGTTTTGGGGTTCTGTGTTGTCCTGGATTGAGCTTTTGGGGTCTCGCTTGCCATGCTTCTCTGCTTGGTTTTTTTTTATCACAGTTCGGCTATCCTTCGAACTTCCAGCTGAAGCTCGGCAATTTGGGCTAAAAGTTCTGCTTGTGTAGGTTGCTAGATCCCGTTATCAGCCATGTTCGTGGTTTGGTAAATCTGAAAAAAGAGGAGAGCACAAAGCTAAAAAGAGAGTTAAACTTAGTGGGGTTTCTTTTGTTCGAGGCCCACGGTAGGCGCCAAATGTTCCATGCGTGCGTAGCTGAGCTGTGCTAACCCTGTCTCCTAAGAGAAGGAGCTATATGTCGGCTTTGATTTGAACACAGCGGCAGAAATACCTGCAAAAAGCACTCCAATGCTCAAGTCAGAGAGGAGATAAAGAGAAGTAATTATAAAGATAAGAGTGAATTCTGTGACCTTACTCTTCCGAGCTTATTTGCTCGTTTATATAGACGAACGAGTTATTAGTTTGTTGAGGTTAGTTCCGGTTTTTCAGTAAGGTTTTTAGAGACCGGATTTTGTGGTAACAGTTTTGGGGATTGAGTTTGACTTGTTTGGAGTCGTTATTGATTTGTGTAGCCGAGTTCTGTTTTGTTTTTTACGATTTAGGTGGCTCGGTGGTTTTTGACTCTTTAGCCGAGGTATATGGTACACATAAAAAAGAATAAAAGTAAAATAGTTTAACAGGACAATATTTTTTTAAAAAAATTACACAGAATAATTTTTGTACCAATATATCAAGATTCATTTTACATATAATATTTATTCATCTATGTTCATTCATAGAGTACCTTATAAAAATTATATTTAAGTAATTTTTATTTTATAACTATTTTATATTTTGTGATTGAAAATTTTGTATTTTTTTATTTAAGGTTTATTTTTATATTTTATTTTGGTTCTGTTAATAAAAAAATATTAACATTAGTTTTAATTTTTAACTTTTAGTATAAATAAAAAGATAGAATCTTTTTTATAAACAAGATGATTAAAAAACTATTAATTATAGAAGAAGGCTATTTTTTGACTATAGAAATACATATAATTCACTCATAAAGGTAATCAAAATAAATATATATTTATTTAATTTTTTAAATTTTACATTAATTATTAAAATCATGATATAAAAAAATGAAATGACTTCATAACTATTTTTTTTTGGAAGGAAACATGAGTTAATAACTATAAAGTCTAATTTAAACCATTATAGATAAGTAAAATAAGTAATAAAAAACGGACATAAAATTTAACTTTTTTGTTATTTGGTACAAAAATAAATATAATAAAATAAAGGGTTAAGTATTGTTTTCGTCCCTAACGTCTTGGGTCAAAATCAAAATCGTCCCCGACCTTTTTTCGTTATTAAAATCATCCTCAACGTTCAAAAACACTTTAAAATCATCATTTCCCGAATTCTTGGACCAAAATACCCTCATCATCATCATTCTCCTCTTCACCTTCCTCACCCCACCACCTCCACTGCCACCAACAGAAGAAGGCTTCGCCGGCAACCCGACGACACCCAATCGAAGCTCTCCGCCCTAACAGACGTCACACACATCTTCTACGTCTCATGGACTAGACGCCCCACCGAAGCCGAGAATTGCGAGGTTAACGGCGCCATGCTCAGAAACGTCCTCCAAACCGTTATCCCCAATGCCCCCAATCTCCGCCACGTGTCCCTCCAGACTGGTGGCAAGCACTACGTAGGTCCCTTCGAGCTCTTCGGCAAGATCCAACCCCACGAGCCGCCGTTCACGGAGGATCTACCACGACTCAAGGCCCCCAATTTCTATTACACTCAGGAAGACATCTTGTACGAAGAGACGCAGACAAAGGATGGTGTTTTTTGGTCGGTGCACCGGCCGCAAGTGATCTTCGGATTCTCACCTTACAGCTTGATGAACATGGTGGGAACCCTGTGCGTGTATGCAGCGATTTGCAAGCACGAGAGGGTTCCGTTGAGATTCCTTGGAACCAAATCGGCATGGGAGGATTACACGACGGCGTCGGATGCTGATTTGATCACGGAGTAGCATATATAGGAGGCGGTGGACGTGTACGCGAGGAACGATGCGTTCAATTGCAGCAACAGGGATGTGTTCAAGTGGAAGCATCTGTGGAAGGTGCTGGCGGAGCAGTATGGGATCACCGAGTATGGCTTCGATGAGGGTTCCGAGAGACTCAAGTTGTCAGAGAAGAAGGCTTCGCCGGTAACCCACAAGAATAAGAAAAAGAAGGGTCGCCGTAGGAGGTGCTGCCGCCGCTAGTTCATCGGAGAAGAAAGAGAGAGAAGCGAGAGAGAAAAGCGATGCGAAGGAGGTACTGCCACCGCTAGTTCATCGGAGAAGAAAGAGAGAGAAGCGATGTGAAGGAGGGAGGGGTTGCGGGTTGCCGACGAAGCCTTCTTCTGTTAGTGGCAGTGGAGGTGGTGGGGTAAGGAAGGTGAAGAGGGGAATGATGATGATGAGGTCATTTTGGTCCAAGAATTCGGGATAGGATGATTTTAAAGTGTTTTTGAACGTTGAGGATGATTTTAATAACGAAAAAAGGTCGGGGACGATTTTGATTTTGACCCAAGACGATAGGGATGAAAACAATACTTAACCCTAAAATAAATCACTGTTCTCATACATAATGATATAAAATTTAACATTATCCTTTTCTAGAGCAATCTATTTTTTTAGTTTTTATCCTTATTTTTATGTTTTATTTTAATTTTATTAAAATAAAAAGTATTAATGTCATTTAATTTTAATTTTTAACTTTAATCATAAATGAAAATATGTGACTTGTATGCTGATAATAATAAAAAAACTCATAATAGAAAAAGTTAAATTTACTCATTTGTTGCATTTATAGGAGTGTATATTATTCATATAAGAGTTATGAGACATTTTTTTAACTTTATTTTTGAAGTAGTATTCACTTCTGAGTATAATAATTAGGAACTAATACACGGTGGTAACTAATTGTGATTGAAAAGAAGATAGAAAGAAAATAAAAAACCGAGGAAGGAAGAGAGAACAAGTCAACATAAGAGTAGTGGTGAGGCATATTGACGGAGGAAAATTGTCGGTAAAGAATTTCACAAAAATGTCGCGTTGCAAGTATAGTTCTAAACTAACAAATTATCCTCGGTTAACGTTTAAATTGTTTGTCACTTAAGCAAACCCAATAAAATTAACCGAAGTATTTAAATCCCGGGTCGTTTCTCAAGGAATTATAGGAAAGTGTATTTATTATTGGTTATGAAAAAGTATATTTTTGGGTTTTGTAATAAGAAACAAGAAAGTAAAATAGCGAGAAAATAAACTAATAACTAAAAAAGCTCTTAGCAAGGAAAGAGAATTAGAAGTGTTATCCTCATTATCATCGTCAATTGTGATGGTAAATGTGAATTGCCTTCACTTAGTTAACCTCTAACCAATGCAGGAAGGTCAAGTGCATACAATCAACTTGAGTTCACAAGTCCTAGTCAACTCATAGTGAGACTAGCTTTAGTGAAGTTCAAGCTAACCGGCAATCTTCAATTACCAATCAACAAAATACTTTTGATAACTCAAGAGTCTCTAAATAATCAATCCAAGTCAAGAACATAAAAATCTAAATCAAAATCCACCCAAGCATTTTATCAAATACTTAGAAGGCACAAAATAAAATTAAAGCATAGAAAAATAATAAGAGAATGTAAAATCTAAGACCAACAATTGCAAGGAATCAATAACAACAAATGAAGAAAGAAGCAATAAACATGAAATACCTCAAATTGCATAAAAAGGAAATTGAATCTAACATGAAGAGTTCATAAACTAAATTGGAAAAATAAAGAAATCAACAAGAGAAGATAAACTAAGATGCTAGAATAACAAAATGTAGAACAGAAACTAAATTAAAGCAAGATGGAAATCTGAATTGGAGAAGAAACAAAACTAAAAACCCTAAAACCTAGAGAGAGGAGAGAGTCTCTCTCTAGAAACCTACATCTAAAACCTAAAGTGTGTATGTATGAATGATGAATGATTCTGCTCTATTCCCCAGCCTTTAATCTATATTTTCGGGCCTGAACTAGGTCAAAAGTAGCCCAGAAATCGCCCCCAACATTTTCTCGTAACTGAGGCACGTGACACTCGTCACGCGTACGCGTCAACCATGCGTATGCGTCACTGAATGAATTCCTGGTCATGCGTACGCGTCGCTTGCCTGCTGCACCGGTCACGCGTATGCGTCGTCCATGCGTGCGCGTCGAGGCCAGCTTCCCAAATCTTCAATTTCTTGTGTTCCTTCTACTTTTGCATGCTTTCTTTCCATCCTCTAAGCCATTCCTGCCCTATAAACCCTGAAAATACTTAACAAACATATCACGGTATCGATGGTAATAAAAGTGGATTAAAAATTATCAAATTTAAGGCCAAAGAAGCATGTTTTCAATCATAGCACGAAATTAGGAAGGAAACTTAAAAACATGCAATTTATATGGATAAGTGTAAAAATAAGTGACAAAATCCACTTAATTCAATACAAAATAAATCGTAAAATAGTGGTTTATCAATCTCCCCACACTTAAACGTTAGCATGTCCTCATGCTAAGCTCAAGCCTCAAGCGACTAAAAGAGTGAAGGAAAAGTGGTAGGGCTTATACAATGCAACTTATTTATATGAATGTAATTACATGGTAAATGCTTCTACCTACTTGGTCAAAAGTAAATAAATCTTCCAAGAACAAATATGAACTGGATTCCACTAATTCAAATCATAAAATGAAGTACAAATGACTTGCAAGAAGAAAGCTCGTGAAAGCCGGGAACAAAGAATCGAGCATCGAACCCTCACTGAAAGTGTATACACTCTAATCACTCTAGTGCATGTATAAGTGCATGTATACATCAAACAAAGGCCTCAATCATATAAGTGCATGTATACACTCTAATCACTCTAATCACTCTAATCACTCAATCATATAAGTGCATGTATACACTGAAAGTGTATACACTCTAATCACTGTAAGCTTGTGAAACAAAGGCCTCAACCATATAAGTGTATGTATACATCAAACAATGGAAATATAGATTCAAGCAAGATAAAGATCACAATTTTAGAGAGAACAAGACACATGGTGCACGAAATTGCGATCATCAACAATGGCGCCAAAGACTTGGTGCTCTCAAACGTGAATCACACTTTGTCACAACTCTACACAACTAACCAGCAAGTGCACTGGGTCATCCAAGTAATAAACCTTACGTGAGTAAGGGTCGATCCCACGGAGATTGTCGGCTTGAAGTAAGCTATGGTCACCTTGTAAATCTCAGTCAGGCGGATTCGAATGGTTATAGAGTTTTAATAATTAAAAGATAATTTAAATATAAACTAGGATAGAGATACTTATGTAATTCATTAGTGAGAATTTCAGATAAGCGTATAGAGATGCTTTCATTCCTCCTGAACCTCTGCTTTCCTATTGTCTTCATCCAATCATTCCTACTCCTTTCCATGGCAAGCTGTATGTTGGGCATCACCGTCGTCAATGGCTACATCCCGTCCTCTCTGTGAAAATGGTCCAATGCGCTGTCACTGCATGGCTAATCATCTGTCGGTTCTCAATCATACTGGAATAGGATTTACTATCCTTTTGCGTCTGTCACTACGCCCAGCACTCGTGAGTTTGAAGCTTGTTACAGCCATCCCTTCCCAGATCCTACTCAGAATACCACAGACAAGGTTTAGACTTTTCGGATCTCAAGAATGGCCGTCCATGGGTTCTAACTTATACCACGAAGATTCTAATATCTCGGACTCGGTCCTCTGTATTAGATATCTAAGAGATATTCATTCTAGCTTGTTTGCATGTAGAACGGAAGTGTTTGTCAAGTACGCGTTCGTAAGTGAGAATGATGATGAGCGTCACATAATCATCACATTCATCATGTTCTTGGGTGCAAATGAATATCTTAGAATAGGAATAAGCTTGAATTGAATAGAAAAACAATAGTACTTTGCATTAATTCATGAGGAATAGCAGAGCTCCACACCTTAATCTATGGTGTGTAGAAACTCTACCGTTGAAAATACATAAGAACAAGGTCTAGGCATGGCCGAGAGGCCAGCCCCCTAAACATGATCAAAGGATCTAAAGATAATCCAAAGATGATCTAAAAGATGATCCAAAAGATTTAAATACAATAGTAAAAAGTCCTATTTATACTAAACTAGTTACTAGGGTTTACAGAAATGAGTAAATGATGCAGAAATCCACTTCCGGGGCCCACTTGGTGTGTGCTTGGGCTGAGCATTGAGCTTTACATGTGTAGAGGCTTCTCTTGGAGTTGAACGCCAGTTTGTAACCTGTTTCTGGCGTTTAACTCCAGAATGCAACATGGAATTGGCGTTGAATGCCAGTTTGCATCATCTAAACTCGGGAAAAGTATGAACTATTATATATTTCTGGAAAGCCCTAGATGTCTACTTTCCAACGCAATTGAGAATGCGCCATTTGGAGTTTTGTAGCTCCAGAAAATCCACTTTGAGTGTAGGGAGGTCAGAATCCAACAGCATCTACAGTCCTTTTTCAACCTCTGAATCTGATTTTTGCTCAAGTCCCTCAATTTCAGCCAGAAAATACCTGAAATCACAGAAAAATACACAAACTCATAGTAAAGTCCAGAAATGTGATTTTTATTTAAAAACTAATAAAAATATACTAAAAACTAACTAAATCATACTAAAAACTATGTAAAAACAATGCCAAAAAGCGTATAAATTATCCGCTCATCAACACACCAAAATAATACATTGGTTGATAAGATGCAACCAATCAAATTGGTTCAAAAATCTCACTGGGCTTGTGTGTTCTAGTTCTAAAACCATGTTCCAAAATAAAATTCTTCAAGAAAGTTCAAAAAGTTTTAATTCAAATTTTTTAAATGCCCAAAAACGGTTTCTTGGAAAAGAAATTATTACTTCACCCAAGTAGTACTTAAATGCAAGCAACTAACTAACTATGCAATCTATCATACAATACAACAACTAACTAACAAAGAAGAGTAAGAATTGGTGTTGGAAAAGGAAGTAGTTACCTACGAAAGTCGGTCTCGACCTCCCCACACTTAAAGGTTGTACCGTCCTCAGTGCATGCAAAGATGTGCAAGTGGACGGGTTGCTACAACTGATGAGCTTTCTTTAAAAGATTGTGCGGAGAGACTTATTGGTTGCCCCATTTCGAAGCTTTTCCTTTTCTCTCTTGGTGGCCATCCTGAAAGGAGAGAAAAAAGGAAGAAGAATAACCCACAAACAAAGATATGAAAATAATTAAAATATAGGTGGGCTAATGCCAAATAATAATGAGGTTCTCAATTATATGGTAGCTACAATATGCAAGTGAGAAAATAATATAGGCAAATGGCATATCAATAGTGTAAGAATTGCAACAATGAAGGGGAGAGAGTGGGTCATGAAAGACAATATAAGTCCATATTAATGAATAAGGAATACAAGTGTCATAGAAGATTAGTATTGACTTATAAATAATATCACCCAACAATGTAAAACAAGTCACTAAGCACCAAAATAATGCAAGAGATATTCAATAGTTGAGTAAGAAAATTCAACACCAATAGAAAAATAGCAAACTTAGAAGAGGAAATAAAAGCATGCACAAAGTTAAAATGCAATGAATGAAAGTATGCAAATGCAATAAGTAAAAGAGAATGAAAGAGAATAAGGATGAGAAGGGAGGAGAAGAAAGTGAGAAAGGAAGAGGAAAGAAGAAGAAAGGACAGAAGAAAGAAGAAGAAAGGAAAAAAAAACGCGACGCGTAAGCATCGTCCATGCGCACGCGTGGCTTGCATAATGAGGAGGTGACGCGTATGCGTGGATGTGAATTATGCTCCGCACACAACACTCGCACAATGCTAGCGCAACTCTTTGGTTTTTGTACCAGAGGCAGTATGAAGAAACGACGCATAAGTGTCGCTCACTCCCACGCGTGGAAGGCCAGAAATGCAAATGACGCATACGCGTCAGCGACGCGCATGCGTGGGGTAGGTTGTGCACCTAGCACCCCACCCGCATGGTTCCAGCGCAACTCTCTGGTTTTTGTACCAGAGGTTGCAGCATTCAATATGATGCGTGTGCGTCGACCATGCGCACGCGTGGGACACAAAATTAATTTTTTTTAATAAACCAACAAGCTATCAAATTAATGCCAAACATTATCAAACAAGTAAAACCACAACTTAAACCAAAATACTAACTAAAATTGAAAATTCAACTTATTATCAATATAAATAAAAGAGAAAATAGGCAGAATTTAACATGGTGGGGTGTCTCCCACCTAGCACTTTTTGTTAAAGTCCTTAAGTTAGACATTTGGTGAGCTCCTTGTCATGGTGGCTTGTGCTTGAACTCATCTTGAAACTACCACCAACGTTTGGACTTCCAATAAGCTCCAACATTTTCAGGTGAATTCACCAAGCCTTGATGAAGTTATTCACAAGCTTTGAGCTCCCAAAGTTGATCCTCTTGTATGCCAGGATCCCAAATCTTGTTTCTACACATGTCTTTAAGTTGATCATCATTGTTCCAACTGGGTGGCAAGTAATCCGAATTCTCAATAAAGCATCCAAACAACTTCCTAGACCCTCTAAATTGAACTCTACACCAACCTTTACAGTTAGACTTTGAGCTTCCAACCATAATGAACCTAGGATTGTGTTGCCAACTACTAACCATCTCCTTTTTTCTCTTAAAGCCATAAAGAACTCTAAGTTGCCCATCTGTCTCAAGAAAACCATATTCAAGTAGGAGAGTAAAGTTTAAGGATAAGAATTTTACCCACTTGAATGCTGTGTTGGATGGTAATGGCTTGGAAAGAGAGGTCTCCAACAACTTTGAGAATATGAGCTCCACTTCCATGTGTTCTTCTTTGATCACCTCTTGACAAGCATCTTCCATGTTCACTTCTTGACAAAATTCTTCATACTCAATCACTTCCTCACCACCCTCTTCTAATTCTTCTCCATCCTTCATGTCACAACTTGGAGGTAATGTAGAACCTATCTCAACATCAACCTCATTTTCAATGGGAGAAGGATCCTCATTCTCAAGAGGATCGTGCGTTGGTGTGGAATCTTCATCAAGGGGAAGATTTGTTGCATGCTCAACTTCTTCCAATTCCTCATTCACCATATGGATTGGAGGTTGCGCACTCTCCTCAACATCACCTTCAAGCTCAATAGAAGAAGGTTCAACAACGTCCACAAAATCATCAACAACATTACTTGATGTGGAAGTGTTCTCAAGCTTGGAATCCACCTCTTGCTCAACTTCGCCTAGGTCGTCAACCACTTCTTCTTCTTCAACAATCTACATCCTTTCCACTTGTTGCAAAACACACCCCATTTCTTTGTTCTCAAGTTGAGATTCTAAAATCTCCTTCATGCTCCCCTCTTCGATTGATTTTTGATGAGCGGATATTTTATACGCTTTTTGGCATCACTTTCATATAAGTTTTAGTAGTTTTTGTTTAGTTTTTATTAATTTTTTTATAGGTTTTAGTGTTAAAATTATATTTTTTAGATTCTACTATGAGTTTTTATATTTTTGGGAAATTTCATGTATTTTCTGGCTGAAATTGAAGAGTTGGAGCAGAAGTCTGATTCAGAGACAGAGAAAGCACTACAGATGCTGTCCAAATCTGATCTACTTACATTCGGAAGAGCTTTTCTGGAGCTATAGAAGTCCAAATGGAGTGCCCTTAACTGATATGGAAAGCTGACTTTCAGAGCTTTCTAGCAATATATAATAGTCTATACTTTGCTTCGGAATAGAAGGCTCAAAACTGCATTCAACGCTAGCTACCTGCCCCTTCCAGACTTTCAGCGCCCAAAGAGGAGAGTCCAGCGTCCAAAGGCCCAGAGAGGACCCCCTAGCTGGCATTCCACTCCCAAGGAGCCTCATAGCACGTGGATCTCATTAAAGCTCAGCCCAAACACTCACCAAGTGGGCCTCAGAAGTGGATTTTAGCACTAAATAGACTGTTTTACCTTTACTAGTCATCTATTTAGTATTTAAAGGATTTTAGTCATGTAATTCAAGAAATTTTCATATCATACACCTCCCGGTGAGGGAGGTCTGCCATATTTATTATTTTCCATTATTTTTACCTTCAGTATGAGTTTCTAAACCTCTTAGGTTGAGGGGAGGAGCCTTGCTGAGTCCTATAAATTAATAAAAGTACTATTTCTTCTTCTTTAATCCGTGTCTTATCTATCTCTAAGATGTATATTCCGATCTTCATCGTGATGAACATGGCGATCTGACAAATTGGCTCTGTTCATCAAATTAAGACGAACGTGCCTGACAAACACCCGCGTCTACTTGGGTTCGTGTGAATACTTGACAGGAAAGCACGAACCAACAGCTATGTTTATACATCTCTAAGACGGTTAATCCACGATTTCATTGGGAACTTCTTGAGACACCAGTTCAGCCGATCTCCGAGGAGATTAGGGTCTCCGTGGTATAGGCTAGAATCCATAGAAGCAGCGTTCTCTGATCCGGAAGATTCGACCTTGTCTGTGGCGCTTTGAGTAGGATCGCCAAGAGAATGATTTGCTAAGAGCTTCACCCTCCGTCAGATTGAATGACCACAGACAATGGCGTTTGACCTGTAGCAGAGGAGATCAAGGACCATTGACGTGGCATTGATCACTTACACCTGCCATAGAAGAAGATCATTCATAAGCAAAGAAGACAGTAGTACCAGAGTTACTTCAGAAAGACAAAGCAACTCCGACTCTCAACTCCATTTCTATCAGTATTTCAATTTCCAGCATATAATTCCTAATAGCTAACTTCTTAATAGTCAACTCCTTCTGATTCCGCCTGACTAAGACCTGCAAGACAACCATAGCTTGCTTCAAGCCACAATCCTCGTGGAATCAATCCTGACTCGCTCAGGTATTACTTGGACGACCTAGTGCACTTGTTGGTACTGCTGCTGCTGTACGAAATAGTGTGCGTTTGGTGTACACGAGCACCAATTTTCCACATTCATCTGTGGAAATACTTTGCTTGTGGCATGAATCCCATGAGTCCAACTTTTGACAGATTGTTGCTCGAAGCCGATCCATTGCTTCTTTGAGGCGATCCATTGGCTCTTATTCCACTTGGTTAACATAGGTAGGATCATATTGCTCTTGGATTGATGGATATGGGCATTCTCCTATGGAGGGTTGTGGTGAAAAGAAAAATTCATCTTGTGGTTGAAAGTTCTCATACATGAGAGGTGGTTCATCTTGGTAATAGTACGGAGGTGGTGGTTCTTGGGGATATTGATGTTGGAGTTGGGGTGGTTCTATGTATGGTTCATATGGCTCATAGGGTTGTTGGTGTGGCGGATGTGGATTAGGGTTATATGGAGGTGAATGGTGGTAAGGGGCTTGTGAGTATGGTGGTTCAAAACTACGTTGAGGAGGAGGTTCATAGGTATATGGTGGTGGTTGTTGGTAGTCACAAGGAGGTTCACCATATCCATTGTCTTGGTACGCATCACGGAATGGCTCTTGCTCGGAGAGGGGTTATTGCCATGGAGGTTGTCCATAAGCTCGAGGCTCCACCCATCTTTGATTGTCTCATCCTTGATGTATGTTCTCATTGTAGCTTCCATTCCCTACAACATAATTTGAACCAAATTTATAACCAAAGACGTGAGAATTCATAATAACAAGAGAAAATAAAAACAAAAACTAACAAAAAATAATAAAAATAAACTCCTAAAACTAGCAACAACTAACAAAAAAACGAAAAGGCAAACATATTCACAATATTCACAATAACCAATAATAAGGCACACATTTGCAATTCCTTGGCAACGGCGCAAAAAACTTGACGGAAGAAAATTGTCGATAAAGAATTTCACAAAAATATCGCGTTGCAAGTATAGTTCTAAACCAACAAATTATCCTCGGTCAACGTTTAAATTGTTTGTCACTTAAAATTGCATTAAAAGAAAATTGAATCTAACATGAAGAGTTCATAAACTAAATTGGAAAAAATAAAGAAATCAACAAGAGAAGATAAACTAAGATGTTAGAATAATAGAATGTAGAAGAGAAACTAAATTAAAGCAAGATGAAAATCTGAATTGGAGAAGAAATAAAACTAAAAACCCTAAAACCTAGAGAGAGGAGAGAGAGGCTCTCTCTATAAACCTACATCTAAATAGTAAGAGAAATAATAGTGTGTGATACAATGAAGGAATATAATAAAAATATAAATTAATAATTTGAAAAAAATAATAAAATTAAAGATAATTTAATAAATTGAATATAATATTTAGAATTATTCATGAACATAAAGAATGCTTTGAATATAATGTTTTATCTTTGCTTCGTAACTCGAATGATATAGTCTCTCCATTCTCACCTAGAGATTTTGGATTCGAATCTCAATTCTAACTGTTGAGAAAATAAATAAATAAACTTATATAATGTTTCTAAATAATTACTTTATAAATGTTTATCATTATTTGTTACACATAATAATGATATAATATTTTTTTTAATATTTTATTTAATTTAAATTTATAAATTTTATATGTTCTAAAATTTAAATAATTTAAAAAATTTTATATTTATTTTTAAATAGTATTTATTTTAAATTTTTAAATTATTTTATTAAATTTATAATCTTAAAATAAAAATATAAAAATTAATCTCTTAAAAACAATAAAAAGCGGCTTAATGCCTGTCGAGCAGCTAGTTGTTATAGATAGATTATCGATAAGTGACGACTTAAGAAAAAAATAAATAGAAAATTTCTACTTTTTAATACATATTTATAATCTATAACAATATCTATAACATTATTATATTATATATTATATATTTTATATATTATTATTATTATTATTATTATTATTATTATTATTATTATTATATATAATGGCAAAACTTATTTTGGTGTCTAAAACTTTTTTCCACTTTTATCCTTGCTAAAACCTAACCCAGTATATGTCAGTAATTCCGCGTTATAGAAATCCCACTACCTCATCTTCATTCACATTCTCTGTTATCTCATAAATCCAAGTAACTTCTATAATTATCTCTTTCTTCTCTTATTCTCTCTCAATTCACATTACTGGTACTGTATAATAGAAAAACTTCCTTCGTTTCTCATCCATCTTCTCATGTCTCACTTCATCTAAATATAACGTAAAACGTAATATAATTTATTTTTCGTCATTAAATAAAAGTGTAAATTATATGTTTGTTTTGATTAATTACTGTGGACAGGATATCAATAAAAGATTCACGTGGAAGTGTTAGACCTACTTAGCAAGACTATGCCCCGCGACGAAGACAAAACATAAGTGAAGAACAGGGGGAGCAACACCCGCCAGAAGGCGTACCAGTTACCGAGAGAGTATTAGACGAGGAAAATAAATTGATACATCGAATGGTCCAACTAATATGACAACACCATTAGAAGATATCACAAATATGCGCGCTCATCAATACTCTGTGTCAGATACTCTAAGTTATACTTCCCATTAATAAATTTATGTTGTTAGTATATCATCTAATGTGAATTATTTTTTACAATATATTTTCATGTTAATAATAAAGTTTTTTAAATATTCAAATACTTATAATAACAGTAGAGTTGGTCCAAGTAACAGACCGAATGGTCCAAATATGGGTAAAAATCCTGTGTATTTATTTAATTAATAATAATCTATTTTTTCTTAGGTTTTGATTCGATAAAACTTGCATAATTGACCTAAATAATATTGTTATAGATATTATTATAATATCTTAATGTATTCTAAATTAAACATCTATAACAATATATAGAGGGAATAGGAAAGTTTGGTGTCCAATTTCTGTTTTTCCATCTTAATTCTATTAATAAATAGTGTTTATTATAATTGTTCTCTTAAAATTTGGTCAAAAATGTAATTATTAGTTAATTTTTCTTTATTATTTGTACAGTTACCTTTTTATTCTACACATAACTTCTATCCATGTTGTCTTATGGCATGCCTTGTCTTATTCCTTATTCTATGGAGTACATGTAGTACTCTCTCCCTATATTTTACTTAAATAAAAAAAATAATAATAAATATGTGTATGGAGAATAGTAAAAAATAATGAAAATAAAAATTTAAAATGTTTAAAAATAATGGAACAAATGATGATTTAAGATATTGAATATAAAATTAAAAAAAATTTTAACAATTAAAATTATGCAAGAAGAAGAGTTCTTTAAATTTAAATTTTTATATCTGCTACAAATTAAATAATATTAAAAAAATAAATAAATTTATAAATATTTATAAATTTTTATCTTTGATTGTTACATATAATAACAACGTAATAATTTTAGTATTATACTTAAATTAATTTAAATTTTATTATTCTATGCATTAAAAAAATTAAATAACTTATAAAATTTTTATTTTTATTTTTATTTATTAATAATTTGTTATTTATTAAAAATTTTTTATCTCAAATTTATAATTTAAAAAACATAAAAATTAATGTCCTAAAAATATTAAAAAGAATAATATAAAAATTATAATTTTGTTTTGAAATTAAACGAAACTTTAAGAAAATCTTAAAAATTTTATTAGTTAGAGACATAGAAGTTGACACATTAGATCTAGAGAAAGATTAAGAATTATTACAAATAAGTGTTAAGAGTAGGAGAGATATTCAACAATGTAATATTTTTATATTGAATTGTATATGTTATAGTAGCTAAAATAATAGTGTCCAAACAATATTACTCTTTTAAGAAGATATAATATATTTGATATTATTTTTTTATAATTGTTGACAAATTCTATAATTTGATTAACAAAAAATCTGAATACTTGATATCTTAAATTTTGTCTAAAAGCAATAAAATATAACTTAACAAGTAAGTTTGAAAAATGATAAGAATCTATATAATAGATATGCATCTAGATATCTAAATAAAAGAAGAAAAAAAAATTCTTTTAGCAAATCTTTAATAACTCAAAAGTTAACACAATGGTAGTTATGGATCGAAGTGATAAACAAAAATGAGAGTTGGGATAATGGTATGGTGATAATTAATTGCGATTGGGATGAATAGAAGAAGAAAACAAAAAAAAAAGAGAATAAAATAAGGCAACATAATAATAATGATAAGAGAAAGAATAGTATATAATATGATGAGATAATATAATCAAAACAAAAATTAATAATATTAAAAAATAATAAAATCAAAGATAATTAAAGAAGATTAAGATAAGATTGAAGAAATATATTTTTTTATCTATTAAAATTATGGATAAAAATAAAAAATGTTTTGGATATAAATTTTTAAATTTGTTTCTAATTAAATAAAATTAAAAAATTAAATAAATTTAATAATATTTATAAATAACTAATCTTTAAATAATATCAATAAATTTTTATATTAATTTTGTTACACATAATAACAAATTAATATTTTTTAATTTAATTTTTTATTTAAATTTATTTATTTTAACATTTTACATGTTAAATAATTTAATATATTTTATTTTTTTATAATTTATTTTTAATTATTATTAAATTTATAATTTTAAAATAAAAATATAAAATTAATTTTTTAAATTCAGTACAAAAAGGCTCAACAAGTTTTTTAAATAACTTCAATAGATGTTTCCATATTTGTATCAAAATAGAATATAAACATGTAATTTTATGTTTTTGGTGCCTTTCAAGCCCTAACCCACATTCTCAATTCCAATCTTCTGATCCCTGACCTCCGCAGCACTCACATCCCCTCGGAATCCAACTACTCCGCCGTGGCGCCTTACAGGCGGTCGTTTTGCCCCCTTTCCGTCGAAAGAAATCAAGTACCCATCAGACTGTTCTTCTCCGTGTCTCTTCCCCATAGCCGCAGTCGTCCACGCGGCAGCAGCACGGAGCAGAACCCGCTGTCGTCCTCGTTGCAGCGCAGCGCAGTCCAGCCACCGTGACCCTCCGAGGAGCGCGAAACAGACCAGCCATCGTGACGTCCTCCGTGCTCCCCGAAACAACTCCTCCGTGGATTTCGTCACTCTCTGTCTGCATCATCAAGAATGGAGCCTCAGCCTGAGGTTGGTTCTTGAATTTTTGTCTTGTGTTTTTTAACTACCTCTCATTGTATTTTGCTGTTATGAAGTTTCCTGTATTTATTTTGTAAAAAAATATTGTTGCAATATAAATATTTATCCACAATTTGTAGTTGGGTTCTATGATTAGCGGTTCTTCTTAGTTGTTGGATCTGAGAAAATCTGAGTGTCGTTATGTTTTAGGGTTGGACTGAATGTTTGGACTGGTTTGGGGATCTGAAAAAGTTCTTTGCTCTTGATATTTGTTATGATTTTTGTTCTTGATTACTGGTTTGTTTTGTGGTTCTGAATTTTCTGACGGTGGTTGTTTTCTTTATCATTGTATAATTATCTGTTGGGTTTTCTGTTATTGAATAATGTTTTGTTGTTCTGATTATTGTATGAACTGGTTTATATTCAATATTAATATTGTTAAGAGTTTTGTTGCGATTCTTGGATCTGGAGTTTTTTATGATCTTTATGTTTGTTTTGATTCTAGGCTTGTTTCTTGGGTGGGATGTTTTAACAGTTTTATTTTCCTAACAGTGCATTTCAATTGTGTTTTTCTCATGAAAATAAGAGGAAGTTTTCTCATAAAAGTAGCTTTTGATAAAGAAATGTAAATGATCACTCTTTTGAGTTTCAACTGTTTCAAGAGCGAGTCCATTATGTTGTCCATTTAGCCAAGTAGAAACAGGATACATTATTCTTATTAGGCCAAATTGAATAAAATCTAATTGGCCACAACCGATTCAAAATGAAGCTTAAAAAGGTTGTCCATTACTTATTATTTATCATATCTTTTATTATTAGATACTAGATAGAAAGAAAATGTCTGGAAAATAAAGATTTAGCATGACAAAAAAAAAAAAACAAATAATTAATATTAACATCTTGTTTAACATTAACAATATAATGGTCATATTTAATTTACATATAACAACTACTTTATTACTATGACAACATACCTCGGTTTTGATATATGACATTTGTTAAATCTGGAAGTGGCCTTTCATTTTGAGAGTATGTTTCAGAGACATAATTCTTGTTCTTTGATGCAGTATTTGTCGTTGGCTGAAATAAAGTGATATAATAAAGTTATAAAAATTAACTATACGTAGTCATGTAGTTCACAGAATAGTCAATCTACATTAAATATGAAAGTAACTTACTGTATCAAGAAGAATACCTTTTATGAAGTACGTCTTTGACAATTTCACACTACTTGAACAACTTTCTATATGATTCAATTCGTTTTGGTGGCTTAGTGTATGTAAGAACATTCTCGAGGCTCTCCTTGTCCATAAATTTACTACTTATTTTATGTTTGAGGATTCATATGATCCTTCCAATTGTATGTTTTATGCAGCGCATAAACAACGGAAGACGAAAACTAAACAACAATGATGGTTGCATATATGAATGAAAATAAACAAAATTGAGAAATTAACGTGAGGATACATTGATTTTAGTAGAGATTATTAAAATCAATAAAAAGAAGAATGACCTTAAAGTTTTATATTGGAGTAGCAGAAAGAATGGTAGAGTAGAGAAGCAAAGCATGTTGATCATATGGAGTTTCCAGTTCTTAAATGCTATGTTACTAAAAGGAACCTGATTACTAATAATGATTTATAATTATACATGTTTGTCTAAAAATAGATAAATGGAAAAAAAACAGTGCATGGATTGTTGTAATATTTGCTTTATCAATTGACTACTGAAAAATGAAATGCATTATTCAAAGTGGATGTACAAAGTGAAAAGAATCAATGGGATCCAAAGTGATAAAGTGGGAACTTTGATTAGTTGACGTTCTAATTATAGGGGATACTTTAAGAAACTTTGGATACTTGAATTGGAGGGAAAATTGATTTTACCGGGAACATTGAGTTTTTATGATATATAGTAGATAATGCACCTATTTGGAGGGTAACTTTAGTTTCACTATCAAAATTAGCTTTCATGTTGGTAGGAAAATTGTATAATTAGGTTCTTGTATTGTTTTTCCATTTTAGACTGAATGAGATAAGTTCTATCTTCTTCTAATCACGTGTAGGAGGCTGTTGCACGCCTTGAGGAGTTGCAAAAGTCAATTGAGGCAAAGATGACATTACGACAAAGCAATTTGAATCCTGATAGGCCTGGTTAGTATATAGTTTGTGTTGTATATAATATTTATATTTTTATATGCTTGTAGGTTTTGTGTTGGCAATACAAATGTATATATTCTTTGCATATATTCTTTACATTCTGTGAATTACAAATTTACAATATAGGGAGACTTCCCCAAGTGCACTAGCTCAATTTGTGTTTAGTCTCTTAGGCTCTGGTTGGTTAGCGTATACTATGAGACATAGACATTAAGGCTCTGTTTGCTGCTCTCTTAACCAGCAATGGACAGAGACATAAATTCAGAACAATACATAGACATGAACATACACAGTTTTTATTTTGTTTGGCAACACCATACACAACAGTACACTGAATTTACATTCATATCAAAATGAAAAATTTGTCCTCACCAATAACACCACCATCATCTACAACCACCACCATCATTACCACTATTTATCATCGCTATCATCATCTATAATTACCAAAAATCACTGTTGATAAATTTTTTAACAATCATGATTTATCTCACAAAAAAAGAAAGAAAAGAAAAATGACAGAAGGCAGAGGCAATAATCACAGTAACCATAACCAAAATTAGAAAAGTCACGGGAGAGTGATAGACACGAGCGAAATAGTGAGAGAAGGGCAGAGGAAGGTGCTGCGATTTGCTGGGTCATGAGCGCTGGAAGGCAACAGTGCTGTGACTTGCTGTGTCGGGAGGGCTGGACGGCGCTGCGACTAGCTGTGTTGCGAGGGCTAGACGGCGAGGGCGACAGATCTGGACGAGTGGCGGCAGCCATGCGGAGGTGGTGCAGATTTGAGAACCGCGACGATAGAAGAGTGCGGAGGAAATGCAGATCTGAGAACGCAAGGGAGGAAGAGTGTGGCGATGAAGAGAGAAGAGAGAGAGGACCGTCAAAGGAGGGAGGCATGGTGACAGCGGCGGCATCAATGGCGGACGGAGAAGAATTTGGGGGGAGGTAGAAGAATCGAGGACGGTTAGAAAGAAGAGGAAGTAGAAAGAAGGGTTAAGTGGGATAGGGTTAAGGTAGGGATAAAGCTGGAATTTTTTTAAATTAATTAGGGGAAAGAAATGGAAAAATTTGTGTCCTATAAGTTGTGTTTTAGTGTCCTAGCTTCAAGGAGAGACACTAAAAACATGCATTTTGTATGTATTTGTGTACCACCGTGTCCATTAAAAATTAGTGTCCTAGCTTCAAGGAGAGACACTAAAAACATGCATTTTGTATGTATTTGTGTACCACCGTGTCCATTAAAAATTCGTGTCAACAAACAAATGGTGGGCGTATACCACCATGCCTATGTATCAATGTCCATGTCTAAGCAAACAAACGCAGCCTAAAGATACAAAACACAAAATACATGTGTTTGTGTTTTGGTTGGCAAAAATAGATACATAAGATGACATTACGACAAAGCAATTTGAATCCTGATAGGGCTGGTTAGTATATAGTTTTTGTTGTATATAATATTTATATTTATATATGCTCATAGGTTTTGTGTTGGCAATACAAATGCATATATTCTTTACATTATGTAAAATACAATAGAGGGAGAGTTTCCCAAGTGCACTAGCTCAATTTGTGTTTTAGTCTCTTGTGCTCCGTTTAGTTAGTGTACACTATGAGAGATAGAGATTAAAGACAGAGACAAAAAAATGTGTGTGTGTTATGGTTGGCAAAAACAGATGCATAAGACACACAAAGTTCTAAAAAGTCTATAATACTCTCATCATCTACCCTCACCACCGCCTCAGAGTTCCCATTTGCCGCTACCATTCATAACCAAAAACCAATAATTTAGACAACACAGAATTTTCATAATATCAACTTGAAATTTAAAGGTTTATGTCAACATAAGGTTCTGTCCACTTTGAAGGAACTTCTTTGACATCATGGAGGAGCAAGAGAGGGAGATAGAAGAGTTGAGGATGAAGATGAAGATGAAGATGAACTGAGTTAGAGTTAAGTTAGAAAAAGGGCACTTTGGGTATTTTTAGTGGTTTTTTTAGGGTTTGTGTACTCTTGTCAAGAGGAGCCCATCTTTTATGGGTATAATGTTAGTTTCATTTTTTCCTGGGTATATTTGTCAGCATTCTGAGCATTCGTGGGTAGAAATGATAGTTTATCCTCCATAAAAAAATTGTATCTTAAAAAAATGGTTGACGTGTATCATCGTGCTTATTTCTCTCGTGAACACCAAGACTGTTTGGTTGCTGTCCATGTCCATCAGACACAACTCTATACATAAGATACATGTATTTAGGGTCTTGCCAAAAAGTTGAGACACAAATATTAGATATGAGACACAAGTTTTTTCTTTTACAATTTTGACCCTTCAAAATTTTTAAAATTCTACTTTCTATCCTCGTCACCTTCATCATCAACATCATCTTTCGTATTAGGGGTAAAATTGGTTCTTAATGATAAATGTGTGTATTCTTGTTAGTGTCTTATCAACTAAACAAACTACATGTATTCATGTGTATCTATGTTTGTGTATACGTGCGTCTTTATATCTGTGTCTTCATTGTTGGGAGACAGTAAACAAACATAGGCTGCTTGATTCCATGATTGAATTCTAGCATAGACACTAGGCTTGGGCTTCTGTTGAAACAAAATTATTGAAACCTAAATAAATCTATTTTATATGCAATATATTAAAGCCCTTTCTTATTAGTACTAGTTTGAACGGGGTATTATGAATTTAAAAAGTTCATTTCTATTTTCCTTTTAAAACATTGACATTGAAGTGAATAAATATTTTATTATTATATTTTGGTGACTATTTCAGTGTTCTAACGTACAAGTTATAGAAATTAAGGTTAAGAGAAGTTGACGGAAGTTACAAGAATAAAAAGATAATAGTTATCAAAGGGAATGATAAAAGTGGAAAGTGAAATGTGGCCCAATGGAAGCTAAACAACAACAAAGCCTTATCCCATTAAGTTGGGTTGGCTTCATGAATCAGATGACGCTATTAGGCCTATTATATATCATGTCTGCTGTGAGAGTGAAATTTGCTGCGGCAGTAACCTTTTAAAAATATCATGGTTTGTAGCTTTTACCTTGGACAATTTTAGTTAGACACATCCTCATAGCTGTATGCATTGCTTCAAGTGATCATGTTTTGGACAAAAATAGGATACTAAAATCTTTAAAATGATAAATCTTGATGATGCCCTTATATTGGTTGAATCAAGTATAGGAGTTACACTCTTTGCTGCACATCACATTTGTACATCATTTAGGGAAATAGATATCTTGAGTTCCTTCGTCTTTTGTGTGATTGTGGATTGTAAACTTTATCCTTAAAACTGCCTGGTGTTCATATAAAGTGCTGTTCTGATTTTTTTCCCCTTCAATATCTAAATTCTATGCCTATTTAGTTTAGGGTTTAGGGTTTAGATACATCTACATCTACATAATGTTTAATATGGATGATGGAAACAATTCACGGGCCTTCATTTTCATATAATGTATTTAGCTTTTAATAGATTGACTTTTTTGTGGCAGCACAACCTTTATGACCAATTCACTAGAGTTTGATCGTGCCTCCATTTTCCACCAACTAAATTAAATTTCATTTTCTATAATGTCTAAAGTATATTTCTATGTTGTCCATACTTTAAGAACCAATGGCATTTTTGTTAGTTAGTATTTTGAACTATAAAAACCATTCTTGGCCCTCTACCCAATAGTTTAGGCTTCTAGGTGACTTGGTCATTGACCGTATGGATTGAATGTTGGCTATCTATACAGTAGTTCTTGAGTTGAGAGTTCAGAACTTTTAAAGTTGGTTAGAGAATCGGAAATTCAAACATTTTTCCCCACCAAAGGCTGTGCTTGAATGAGGAATGATATGTATACCAGTCTTCGGACCTTTCCTTTTTGGTATTAAGGACTTGTTTTCTTAGTATTTATAATTTATAAAATCTTTTAATAGTTTTTATTACCAAAAGAAGCTGTACAACTTTTGCTGTATACAAGAGTAGCACATATAACACAGCTCTTTCAAAATTATGTTTTTACCGAATTGACCCTTAATATCAGATACTAAATAATATAAATAATAGTTTCATACTCCGTTTTTGGTAATTTTATCATATAAAACAATTTATTTATTTTTTATCTACTTGTAGGGGCTTGGTTTTCTTTGGTAGTTTGCCATCGATGTATAAGTTAAACATGGTTGGTAATTGGTATGCGATTTATTGTCCTTGTGAGTTTTGATAATTTTGAGTGTGTTCTCAACTTTCATAGTATGGGGAGGGTAGTGTGGAAGGATGATAAGTTGCCCACTGGATGATTTAGAATTATTTCATACCTGATTACTATTACTATTGTAGTTGGAACTCAATTGCTATTGCTATTGGCATAATTATATTGTGTCACCTAAATGTTCCTAGATATGAATTAGATCAACTGGGTAATATATATATATATTTTGGGAAGAGGATTGACAATTTAAATATCATGTCCGTTTTGTACTTTATGGCTGTTTAGAGTGTGGTAAAGTATTTAGGTGAATTTCTACATTTTATATAAATCTAGTGTAGTAGGTGTCATAAAATCACTTAAACCAAACGTTTAAGCTGCTAGGTAGAGGCATATGAATAGTTAGATATATAACACGCCCCCTCATGCAAAAGCTTCTTTTTGGTTTGCAGCGTGGATCATGCATAGGTCTATTTTTGCCTTGTGCTGAAATTTTATCTTTATTTTAGAAGAATGGGAGTAACAAGGATCGAACTCTGTATTTTTTGGTCTTAGAAAACTCATGAGGCCATGTTCTGAAATCAGTTATCCCAAAGGGTTAAGCCGTTAGGTAGAGGCAGTGAGACACGAGAATGATTATATATTAAACAGTAGCATTGCGTGCATAAGAGGTTAGATTAGTTAAAAACTTACAGCTGTCTCAGCTCTCATGTTTCATCTGAAAATAATCATTATGTGGCTCTGTGGTTAGCACAGATTCTCTTTCTAAATTCTCTCGACTCTCAGTGACAATGTCATTTTGTCTTGTTTTCGTCTAATTTCCACACTTTCTTGGGTATTCAAAGATGTGCAACATGAATAGAGTGACTTTGATCTAAAAGCCTCTGAATATTTGGTCTTTGGTTGGACATGATGTCAAAAGAATCCAGTCAGTCTCACCTAGTAGGAAACTGATCGGTGGTTGTCAATTTTTCGGCAATAATCAGCAACTTATGGTTCGCTTTAAATGATCATTATTTCTTTGATCATGTTTATTTTTAAATAATTATACAATTATGTAAGAAGTGATGTTTTTAAAGTAATTTTTTTTCTTGCCGTAAAATGCTAAAATAAAAATACAATGTCTGGTCTATTCTATAATATATATTGTATTTTCAAAAATTTGTTGAATGAATAATAAAATAATTTCCTATTATATTCAGACTCAGGATTTTTAAGGACTCTGGATTCAAGCATTAAGCGCAATACTGCAGTCATTAAGAAACTGAAGCAGATTAATGAAGAGCAGCGTGAAACACTGATGGACGAGTTGCGCAGTGTCAACTTAAGCAAATTTGTCAGTGAAGCTGTGACTGCTATATGTGATGCCAAGCTTAGAAGCTCAGATATACAAGCAGCAGTTCAGGTATATCATGCTCAATTTTCTTTCCTTTTTATCAAATAAATAATAAAGTAATAAATATAGTGAAATTCATTGATAATTTGATCCATAGATTTGCATGACGTACTCTCTTTTTGCCGTGTAATTTCTGATTTCATTAAAAATTGTATTATTTTTATCCCAAGTTGCTGCTAATATCTCTCTTTAATAGAAGATTCATAGGGTGGAATTTGTAAAAAGAAAATAGAAACGAAAATCTGAACACATTGTTTTCCAATAGAATCATTAGGATTTTATTTATTTATTTATATACTCGGTTCCTCATATATGATCCTCTCTTTTCATTTGGGAAAGGTCTGCTCTTTGCTTCATCAGAGGTACAAGGACTTTGCCCCATGCCTGATTCAAGGACTTCTCAAAGTTTTCTCTCCAGGAAAGCCTGGGGATGAGTCAGATGCAGACAGAAACTTGAAGGCAATGAAGAAACGCAGTACTTTGAAACTTCTATTGGAGCTTTATTTTGTTGGAGTTATTGATGATGGCAACATTTTCATGAATATCATAAAAGATCTAACTGGTATGGATCAGCTAAAAGACCGAGATGCAGCACAAACTAGTTTGACCCTTCTTTCTAGCTTTGCCCGACAAGGGAGAATCTTTCTGGGACTTCCTGTTTCTGGTCCAGAAATTCATGAAGAGGTATTTCTTTTATATATTCTTCTTTGATAGCACTGCTAAGTCTATATTATTCTAATTTTGTCCAGTCTGGATTTTGCGGTTTACATTGGTACTTAATAGTTAACTTAAATCAGTAATGAATGCCAGCTTAGCTTTTACTGAAAATTGGGCTATATATTGTCTGCCTTTGTACTAAGGTTTTTCATTATTGACATGCTGATACAGTTTTTTAAAGGCCTTAACATTACGGCAGATCAAAAGAAAGTTTTCAGGAAAGCATGTTATGCATTTTATGATGCTGCAGCAGAACTACTTCAGTCTGAGCATTCTGTAAGTGTTTCTGCACTTCTGAACCGATGATATTTCTTTGAATTAAATTGTTAAATTATATTTTCATTCTTGTCTTCAACTCTGCTCTGCCTTTTTACTTTCCATAAATCTTCTGTGCCAATGGTTTGTCTTGCCATTGTGTTTATTGATGGATTTCATTTCTGGGCAGTCACTTCGACTAATGGAGCATGAAAATTCTAAGATTCTTAACGCAAAAGGAGAGCTCAGTGATGAAAATATTGCTTCATATGAAAAGCTTCGGAAATCTTATGACCATTTGTATCGTAACATCTCATCGTAAGTTTCTTTGATTAGGTCCAACTACTTATTTTCTTTTTTATTAAAAACTGAGCATGCTTTCGGTTAACCTCATCTGCTAGGCAATTGGCATGCATACCTCGCCCCCTTCCTTCTTCCTCCTCCCTCTATTACTGGTATATACATAGATGCATGAATGCCTTGAACAATGTGGATACGCAGTCAAGAAAATTGCAGGCAAACCATAATATGATAATCTAGGATAGCTTGTTTGAGATATCTGTTGGATGAAAGCAAATGCATCCTGGTGGCCAATGTATTGATCTAATATGGTGTTATGTCTGAATAGGGCTTCACCATCCAGCTGATGCTACATTTCAAAGGGTATACGGATGATGTATTGTCACTTATCATTCATGCATGGTCTCCTCAAACGCATAAAATAAAATATAGTTTTTAACATTTTGTAAAATAATTTTGCTTTAGTATACTACTCCAGTATATGGTATTGAATATGAGGCAATGTAAATACATCAATATTATATATGAAAAATTTTAATGTGAATATGGCAATATGTATTTGAAGGTTTTTTATAATTCCCTATATTTTAAAAGAATTTTTAATCAGGTCACTATAGTTCTAACATTACTAATTAAATAATTCTCTTCAGAAAAAATAGCTATTTATCATCCAACATAGGGAGCTTTAGATTACAAATGGAAATTAATGGTCAAATCCTTGGTCAGTTGAATGTTAATTAGATGTCTAATTATTTCTTTGGTTCTTTTAACCTCCAATTGTTAATGGCTTGTTCTATAATCAGGAAAGAAATATTATAATTCTGTTGTTACAGATTGGCAGAGGCACTTGATATGCAACCTCCAGTAATGCCAGAAGATGGTCACACAACAAGAGTTACTACTGGTGAGGAAGCTACATCTGCGGGTGGGAAAGATTCTTCTATAGCTGAACCTGTATGGGATGATGAAGATACAAGGGCTTTCTATGAATGTTTACCCGACCTAAGGTTTGTATTTCTAACAAAGTAAAAGGACCAGTGGATCAACTTATTTTAAAAAGAGATTGCATTTAGTTGAGCGGTCGATCTTGCTATCAAATGATGATCCTGTGACAGGACCAATATTGAGTCGTTACTCATTGAAAAGCGCCTCCTGAATACTTCAATCCACTTGCCTGTTGTCCCTATGCTTTCTTGACTCTTTGAAACATCAGCGGTTTAACTTTTCTTTAATTGGTTTTAGTGCTAGTTTCTTTTAGAAGAATATTTATCTAGTCTGTTTTTCTCCAGAGCTTTTGTTCCTGCTGTGCTTTTGGGCGAAGCAGAGCCAAAAACAAGTGAGCAATCAGTGAAGAGTCAAGACCAACCAACTGTAAGGAGTTGTATCTAAAGTTTTTTAGCTTGTTCCAGGATGTTCTGGTTGCTATTTTCTAAATAATTTCTGCCCTGGATCCTAGTCACTGGACTGTTAATGTATCCAATGCTTATATAACTGTTGGTCGTCTGTCTCTGTTGGGATCAACCATGACGCAGTGAACCACTCAATGATTAATCATTCAGAATGAACAATTACACTACTTTCTCTGATACTCTCTCTCTCTCTCTCTCTCTCTCTCTCTCTCTCTCTCTCTCTCTCTCTCTCCACACACACACACACACACACACTATTAGGCATGTTTAGAGATTAGAAAATAGAAATATATTT